>NC_081430.1:19567200-19815357 GCF_949786415.1 Peromyscus eremicus | reverse complement strand
CTTGGAAAAAATAAACAAGCATAAGGGCAGAGGAATATTTTGTGTGTGATGTTAATAAGTATTATGTCTTTTGTATTTAGATGCTGTGGAATTTCATCACCACACAGAGCAAAACAAAAGTAAACTTTGACTAAGATTTCCTACGCATGGTGAGCTTTGCATCTCTACAAATAATTCATTCTCTTTTTAACTATTAACCACGCCATTAGAATAGTTACTGTATATAGCTTATTAAAATAAAATTCTATTTTTTTCTCAAGAGTCATTATCAGTTATGGAAGTATGGCAGATATTGATTAACATAGTGTTGACTAAATTTGTATGCAAACTCACATATGTATATATGTGTGTGTTATTTTCCCAAAGTCTTATCAGACTAAGACAAATTTCCATCAGTAAATTATAAATAAAATATTGAGACACATTCAGATGATGAGAATAAGTAATAATATGGTATGCCAATCTTATTACTGTGTAAATGTTATTATGGCCTATCCATAAATTCTCAGGGTTAAATGGTTCATTGGGGTGTTTTAATAAAAGCCTTTCTAAATTATGCATAAGGTAGCTGTAACTAAGGCAAGTTGTCTACTGTCATATCATTATCTATATCTACTTTTTAAAGTTATATTTCTAACTTTCATGTGGCAGATAGAGCATTCAAATGGAAATAAAAACACATTTATAACATTTAAATACAAGTGGTTTCCAAGATATATGTAAAACAATGAGTGTAATCCATAAGCCATAGATGGTTCTCAGTTTTCTCAATTTACCAAAACTGTATCCAAAGAATGTTGTAGATATCTAAGAATAGAAAAATGCATAAATTGTCTAGACTTCATTACTTACTATATTAAATCTTGAAATTTGACTTCAAAATACATGATGATGTTTTTAGAATTAAGGAAAATAGCAGCCACAGATAATAGACGTGAAGTTACTGTTTTCCTGTGTGCTAAGCCCTTGTGTGCTCTTACATATTTTCATGTTTTAATCCACAGAGCAGAATCCAGAAAAAGAATGGCATAGCACCATGCATGTAAGTTGTTGAAAATGAGTAGCAAGGGGATAAAAGAAAGATGTTTTTGTAGAGTCAGAATTGTTTAAGAATTTCATTTTCTTGTCTCTTACTCATGTCCTTGATCATATCTTTACTATTTTACATGCTGCTCAGTGTGGTATTCCTAACTGATTATATATACAAGCCTTCAAGAAGAACATCAGTGCTTTTTTGTCCACAGTGTATTTACTAACATCAAACTTATTAATATCTACTGATATTAACTTTGTTAATATCAAAGTTCATTTGCAATTTATTAATATTAATATCTGTTCAGTCATAGGAAAGCTCACTAAAATACCAAGATTATAAACAGCATAGTAAGAAATGTGGACCCAAGTTGCATATCATTGTAAAATTTTCCTCCTTTTCGTGTGGACATATACCTGGTACAAAAAAAAAGTGAGAGAAAAAAAAAAGAAAAACCATAATGTCTGCAATTGGTGATTAATGACTTCTGATGCTAGCTAGCATCACACGAGCATTTGAAAGCATCAGGCCACCTCTAAATTATGCTAGCATGTTGACAAGTAGACTGAAGAATGCATTTACTTTCATATTACTTATTACTTCAATACCAAGGGCAAACTGGTTGGCAGAAGACACAACACATGTTCATTCCAGTCTTCTCTTCTGCCCAACCCAGAAATTCCCCAGCGACTGGAGGTCTGAAGGTGCTGAAATAGTTCCATGCCTAGTTAGACCCATCTCGAGCAGTCCTCATGCGTTGTTGCTTATGACAGAATAGCTTTCCTTAGGAGGTGTGAGAAAATAAAGTTTTAACCAAACATATATTAGAAAGAGATTTTTGCTTTACTTGTGGGAACTGGAGAGGATCTCATCTATTTTTGGACATGCTTTGATGCATTGGTTTAAGAACAAAATATTATGTGGTATTCTTAGGGTAAGTCTGAAAAAAGTCTTTTTTTTCTTATTACACAAACAGTGTTAAAGAAGGGTAATTAGTGACTAGTGGCAAAGGAGCCCTCTGTCCTTGAGAGGTTATGCCTAAGCCTCTTGAAGATTCCCCATGTAAACAAGTGAGGCAGCTTCACTCACTATCCCTTCTTTGTTTACTCTGAGAAAGGTTCAAACTATTTAATGAGGGGATTACACAACCTTCAACTCCATTGAAAAGATTAATTGATATTTTCCTGTTGGAGGTTTCTCCATTTGCATTTGGCTTTCCCTTCCCTATTGTTGTAGATGCTGTGATCAACAGAGCAAAGTTGCTCAGAGGTTATCCAAATTTCACAGCTTATCAGTACTCAAGCTAATTATATTTTTCCTTAGTAATACACATTTAGTTCCAAGAACTGTTAACTTGTTTTAAGAGGCTGTTTAAAACTTCAGTTGTCGGAACAGAAAAAAATCATGACTAAAATCTGGAGATTTTGGACAATATTGCTAACTGTATTATAGATGAAGCAGAGCATCGACTCAAAATGAATTATTAGTGTGTAGAGCCAAATTTCTCTGAAAACCTAAAAATACTGTATTTCCCACCATAATATATATAGAAGATTATGAAATATAATTTCAACATAATACCATCTTCTTGATAACACAATATAAAAAACAAGACTCCTACCATTTTGAGATACAATTCTGTGATGGAAATCTTTATAAAAATTTTCCAAAAAATGTGTGTATTATGGACATATGGCTGCATATTTGGATAACACCATTTGCATTTTCAAACTTGCTTTTTTTTTTAAGCACTAGCTTGGCTTTTGCCGTCAGAATGGCAAACTGCTAGTATATTCATCTGAAATTCTTAGCTTAACTCTTTGTCACTTTAGGATTTTATATAATGCTAAAATCTTCACCTTTCCTTTTTAATCTTATATGCTAGAGGCAGTAAAATAAGAAATTCCTTTCAAACCACCGTGTTTAATAATAGGAGGAGTCATGTCATACCATGCAAAAAAAGGGGGGACAGTGTCAAAATTCAACCTTAGAAAGGAGATTTGAAATATTACTGGGGGATGGGGAATGTGCTAAAATGGTTTTATTTCAGATTAACTCCCTGGAAGAATTTCCCATTTTTGTAATTTTCTAGGTTTGTTTTGCAATAAGCATTTTTAAGTACTGAACATTTAAAAGTGACAGCCTGGAATATAGAACATCAAAGAAAAGGGGGGTCGAGTGAAGAGGAAATGCAGATGAGATTGCACTGATGTTGGTCATAGACAGGGATTGTGTTTTGAGGGAAATGAAACTAGATTTGCTGCATGCTTTGTAGCATGCATCTTAAATTTCTTTATGGCATATTTTTGATACTGAAAATGTGACATATTTTGCATATGACTTTGCCACATCATTGTAAGACATGCTTATTCCACTACCTTCTTCTTCACAAAAAGCAATCTTCCTTACAGGAAACAAGTGTCACTTATGGTTGAATAATTTACCTGTCTTACATAAATTACACATATCTAAAATTATGTTATCAAAGGAACATGTTTTGACTTGATTTAATTTCATATGAGTTACACCTTCAAATTGCCATTCCTAATAATTTTTAAATTTCAGATAACCCTTGGAAAGGTCCATGTTCCATCTTCTATATATGTTAAAATATGCACCATTTAAATTTTGCAATATTGTGCATATATTTGGACATATTGCAGACATATTTGGACATATTGTGGACATATTTGAATATTTCAGCTTTTCTCTTAATTGGACATACTATATGGCTACTTATATTCCCAAGCTACTTCAATCTGCTTCCTTCAAATTATGTTTTTGCAATGTGTTTATCTAATTATTACTTATTTATTAATTTTAGCAGAAGTATTTAATTAATTAGCATCTGATGCAAAGATAGAAGTAAATACCATCACACATATTATGTCCCTGAATAGGTATAAATTTCATTGGTCTGAATGCTGGCAAATGCAATTAAACTTATTGATTTGGCTGAGTACATCATTAAAACAACACAATAAAAATATTTTACCACAAGGCAATGTAATATGGCCACTGTACCATCTATTTTATCCTTCAGAACCTAAATGCTAGCTTAACATTGGGCACATTGATCTTTACAATAGTCATACTATCATAAATATGATATTATCATTTCCCATCTTGGGTAGTGATTTTAGGTGATTAGAGGAGAAATGTAATGAGGAAGCACTTTGAAAGATAACCCTTTTTACTGTCCTATAAAACACACAACAGAGGAACTTGGAACAGCAATAATTGCTAAACTGGTGTGATATAATCTGCTGAGTGACTAAATACTGACAAATAATGACTACCTAACCTCTAAAGTGTGAAGGAGGTCATATACATTCAGTTTTTGTAGATGAGGCAGTTCTTAGAGCTAATTAATAATTTTTAAATATGTCAGTAAACTCCTTTAAGAACTATTTCTTAAACCACTCAGTATGTATTTTCATTATTGAATGTGTGGCAAACAAAGATGCCAGGTCCTGGGATAGTGATGCTGATGGAAGAGATTCTAGCCAACAGCCTAGTATTTGACTATGTTTCCCACAAATGTGGTCTCTTCACAAGCATTTGAAAGAAAATAAGGTCAAAACAGAATTATAAAATTAACATACATTTCCAGTTGGTTGAGCCCCAAGAAGTCTTTCTTCTAGGGTTACATTACTGTGAAGTAATGTAAAACCCCAGGCCACTATCGGAAGGTGATAAACATGATCAGATTCTAATAATCCATTTTTAAATGTGCTTAATCCAGCTATTAAAAGGCATAACTTAAATAGAAGGAACGTAAGACTTAAACAAAGCAGAAGACAGCTGTCCAGAAATTAGCAATTGCTAAAGCACACAGATTGTGATTAAATTTTAATGTGGCTTTTAAGAAAAGATTCTTGCTTATCAGAAAGGAAGAATCATGAAGAAAAATATTGTTATTGATTTAATCATTTCAAATGTAACTGATACTTTAATTTTTCTTGCATTTGGTGTCATGTTTTAAAGTGTCTGCTTATAATGGGCAACTCATCCTAGAGTAAGTTCATTTAAAATTCTTAGTCAAATTATAAATTGTTCTCCAGTACACTCCATGTCACATCTGTTTACAACAACACACAGTGCTCAACCCATTGAACAAAACAAAAATACAACTACAGAAGAGTGGGGTAGTCAAACCATCTAAATTAAATGGTATTGAAAATGATATTTATATTGATTTTTTTCAAGGACTGTGGCTTTGAAATTAATATACATTGATTATCTTCTATGTAATCTAAATTAACAGTATGGCTAAGGGGTCCATTGCAGTTATCTTAGGCTTTTTGGAGTCAACAAGTGAGTGGCAACTTTCTAAACCGATAGAACGTACTTGTGTTGATTCTCTAGATTAGAGCTCTAGTAAATATTTTTAATAATGTTACTTATTCAGAAATGAGAGATCATGAAGATCATTCTTTGTGCACCAGTGGACTATAATTATTTAATAATGTGAGAGAGCATGAAGTTCAAAGAATTATTCAGTTTACCTTCCTGGGCATTAATCTGTGTTACTGAAAAGTTGAGTTTAAACTTAGTCATAGAGCAATGCCCATTTATTTATTCATTTGTTAAATGAATACTAAGTGTTGACTAAGTCCCAGAAGATGAATACTAAGTGTTGACTAAGTCCCAGAAGATAAGGCCAATACCACTGTGTATAAGCACATTTACATGTCTTCTTGGTAAGTTTGCATATGTGAACTTGCATGTGAGGCATAAATACTGACTTAGACATTGTCTTTAATGAGTATTAATGAGCTGATTAATAGTCAATATGAAGTCATCCAAATAAATCTATGTAAGGCAACAACTAATTCTGATAGTAAGTTTTTCTTACTTTGAAAATAAATCATTTAAGCAAGAGGGTTTTAGTGCAAACAAAATATATGACCTCAGTATTAATGAGTATTGGTCTTTTGTAATATTAACAAAAAAATTGTTCATAGTGTCCTACCCTATTTGATCTTGTTTTTATTACCAAATTATATTCCATTATGGAGCTTGGGAAACATGTCTGCTAATAAAATGCCTATTGAATAAGCAATACATACAGATACTGATATGGATATAATATAATTGAAACTTTTATTTATATCTAGATTTCACTAGAACAACTCCTAGTAAATGCAACGAGTGTGATCTAAGCATTCTTATGTATGACCTTAATTAGGAGATGTTTACAAAAGTAACTTAACCTTATATGGATGCCCCAAAACTTAAAAATAAAACACCAAATTAAAAATAGTATATGTGCTGATTTATTCTTGTTGTTATTATCTTCTGAGCATTTAAAGTTCATTAAGATAAAAGTGCATCAATGCTCAGCCAGATTTTCACTGTAAACATACTGTTTTGATTCCTAGTTAGCTTACTCCAAAGCAATAATATATTCAAAAGCAGACCACAATTTTAAAACATTGGTTGTTATTATTATTTTTTTGCTGAGAGCAGAAGAGTAACTGGAACAAAACTAATTATGAATCATTAAAAGACTATAAAGTATAATGCAATTTAAATTTCATTAACAGCAAATTAAAAGAAATATTGTATATGTTTTATGTTTTGGCTATATCCATCTCCCACTCCCTTGAAAAATCTGAATTTTATTTACAACAATCCGTTGTTGTTCCCCCAACATTTTTTCTGTCTCTCTTCCACCTCATGTCTTTTCTTTATAGCCCATTAAATCCACTTTGTGCCTGGCATATGTGCATGTTTGTGTAGTCATTCACTGAGGCATGGCCAACCTGCCAATGGCTGATCCCGCCAAAGAAGTGACTCACTTGTTCTCAGCAGCCATCAACTGCCTTCAGTTCCTTAGCTAGGAGTGGGGCATCAAGAGCCTTTTCCCTAAAAGTAAATTTGTCTTCTAAGACAAATTATTTATTATGATTGGGGCATATGTGTATGTGGAAGGGTGTGGTGCCATCACACATACATGGAGATTAGAAGACAAATTTTGGGAGTCTGTTCTCTCCTTGCATCTTTGTATGTATTTCTAAGATTCAACTCAGGTCACCAGGCTTGCACAGCAAGCTCTCTTACTCAAGAAGCCATTGCATTGCTCCTAAAAGTAAATTCTTTATTAATGTTATAACAACCACATAAATATTTTAACTATTATGATATTAGATGTTTTGGATATTCTATAATACATAGTTACAGAGTAGGTGTTTTCATTTGGTCATACATGGAAACTAACTGTTCTACTTGGATTTGGCAATCTCCTTCCCAATATTTCCAGTTCACTGTTGTTCAGTTGGAGATATTTGTTAGTTGGATTAACATTTTTCTAAGTAATCTTTTTTAATTTCTAAAGATTTATATTATTTTTCATTGCATATGTGCCTGAGTATGTGCAAGTGAGTGGATGCAGGTGCCTGGGGAAACATCTGATCCCTCTAGAAAGTGGAATTTCAGGTGATCATTAGATGCAGGATATAGATCCTGGGAGCCAAACTTGGGTCTTCTGCAAGAGCAGTATGTCCTTTTCAGTGTTGAGCTACTTCTCCAGCCCCTTTCTAAACATCTTAAACTTAATAGCATTGTACTCTTTTGGAAAAAAAATAAATACTACATACAATATATCCTACTACAAATGAATTAATCTTGAAAAATACTTTACTTAAATGGAAGTATGCATTTAATTAAAATCAAGGCCAACTAAGCATCTATTAGAGATATGCAGTGGTCTTGGATATGGTATGACTCTCTGTCCTCTCTAGTGACTAGGTGAGAATGTGTGATTCCTAGATGGCATGGACCACTCCATGACAGCAGTAAGCCAGTTGACCCTCTGCAGCCTAAAAACACTCCTGCACTGAAATTTATCTTCTCATGACTTCCCAGACCTGACTGTTATGGTTTCTATAATACTTATACCTAACATTTTATCACCTTTCTTTGCCAGATTTCTTTCCATCCTGGTTTATTAAAAAGCTTTGAGCTTTATTTCTACATCACTTGTTGAACTCAGGAGCCAAAAGTTTCTTATACTGAAATGTAGAAACTTCTCAGTTGCTTCTATTTCACTCAAGCAAGGCAGGCATTTTTACAACCATTTAATTAAAGTTTGTTTTGCTACATATTTATTTTAAAACAAATACATGCACATTTGATTTTAGTAGTGATATACATAGTGAAGGAAAATTAGGTGATTGGTTGATGATTAATTTGAACAAAGCACAAAATTCCTAACATTCTGTCTTCTATTAAAGCTAACCTCAGTGGATTAATAGTTGTTGTTAATAGTCTTTGAACTTAATATTTCATTACATAGATGATTCTTCTTCATATCTGAACTTAGTATTGGTAGGCGCAAGAAGAACATGTCGACCTTACTACACAAACAGCCTCTCCAGAATGAATTGTATGAAATGGTCTTTTAGAGCGCAAAATATGAGAGGCATAACAGACATAAATGCTTGGGGCATCATTACTAATTGTTTTTATTTTCTCCTCAGACATTGGTATGTTTCTCTTGAAATAGTTCTTGGCATATTTATTGTAAAATTAAAGCCCCTATAATTTATGAGACTCTACTATTAATAATAACACTGAATATATTTGAACAGCTTCTATACAGAATATAGTGCCCTGCTACTAATTAATTTTATCCTCAAACCTTAAAAGTTGTCCTAATGCCAAAATTCCATAATGGATGAAGGAGGGGCCTACTAGTCCCACCCCTAACTAAGGAGCTATTAGCAGTCTGTGGTTCCTGGGAGAGGAAGAGTCCGTTTTCATCAGGACTGTGGTCCCCAGTACACTTTCTGTGTTCCAGTGTCTGGCCTTCCACCCATACACATAAAGACAACACTAATTGGAATTAATTGATTATAAAAATAATAAAAGAAGGTATAAAGTTGGGAAGGAAATAGAGTGGAGGATAGTCTGGGATGAGTTGAAGTGAATGGACATAGGCTAAAATACATTTTATGTATGTATGTATTAAAGTCTCAACGAATAATAAAAATGTATTTTAAAATTCCTACTATGACTTCATTTTCATCACTGGGAAGTAAATCATGTACTTAGAGTCAGACTGTAACACTTCCACTTTCAAAATTAAATGGTTGATTGTCAAGGACTACAATTTAGAATATCAGCAGAATATACATTTAAGCACAAACCTGGGAGTTTAAGTTACTTGTAGAAGAAACTCTATGTCATTACTAGTTTCATGGTCTACAAAAACTTAGCTTCCACTACTCTACTTTGAAACTGGGCAAAATAGCTGGAGTAGGGATACATACCAGTAGTCTCACCCTCAGCATACTGAGGCAGGAGTGTCTTTAGTTTGCAACCAGCCTGGTAAATATAGGTATACCAAGAATGTATAAAGAGGCTGGGAGTATAGACAGTTACTGTGTACAATCTTAACAGGCTTAAGGGTTTGAGTTTGACTTCTAGCACTGGGGAAAAGTAACCAAAAACAAAATAAAATAAAATCTGGGGCTGGAGAGATGGCTCTGCAGTTAAGAACACTGGCTGCTCTAGCACAGGACCCAGGTTCAGTTCTAGGTATCCACATGGCAGCTCACAAATGCCTGTTGTAACTTCAGTTCCAGGGGATCTGACTCCATTTTGGAACCTCCCCATGTAACAGGCTCACATGTGGTACATGTACATACGTACAGGTAAAGCATTCATACACATAAAAATAAATATGTATTTAAAAAATAATCTTACAAAGTTGGGGAATTTGATGAGATAATGTGAAAAATCACATAGACAGTATTTGTCAAATAAGTTCTAAATACATGCAACTTATTATTAAAATATAATGCATAACACAGCAGGAATACATGATAATGTTAGTGCTTTCCCTAACAGTTTCCATTCTTACAAATCTCTTTGTTCATGTGGGATTATTTTCTCAGAGCAATGAAACTGAGAGCTTGAAAGGAAGTTGGACCCTTTGAGTGGCCTAGAGAAAAATTACAAAAATATTTGGTATTAGAAAATTAATATATGTGGAGCTGGAGAGCTGTCTCAGCAGTTAAGTGCATGTATTGCTCTTCCAGAAGACCAGAGTTCTGTGCTCAGCACCCACACTGGTGGATTACAGCTGCCTTGACTCCAGCTCCAGGAGATCCAGTGTCATCTTTTGGCTTGGATGTTCTCTCTCTCTCTCTCTCTCTCTCTCTCTCTCTCTCTCTCCCTCCCTCTCTCCCTTTCTCCATCTCATAATTGAAAGGAAGGAAGGAAGGAAGGAAGGAAGGAAGGAAGGAAGGAAGGAAGGAAGGAAGGAAAGAAAGAAGGTGGGAAAGAAGAAAAGAAAATAAATATGCAGACATGTGGCTGCTCCCAAGATGACATTTTGGAATTAACATCCTGCAGTACCACAATTTGATCATTCAGATGAGGATTTTAGTGCATCTCCTCTTTTTACTCAGCATTGTTTTATTGGTCTTTGCATTGGACTCACTATACCCATGAAGAATCCCATTTGGAAAGTAGAACTTTTCTCTGCCATCTTCTTAAGCACTTTGGATTGGTAGAAATTCTTTTTCTCCTTTCTTCCAAGACGCACGTTTACAGATATCCAAACAATTTCAAGTGTTACTGATATGTTTTTTACTCACCTTTTAGGCAGGATTTGAGTGGGCATATGTTTTGAGTTGCCAGGACTTTAATCTTTTTCCTCATTATAAAGATTATTGGAGCAGCAGGTCTAAGCTTTAAATAGGATTTGCATACATCTTTGAAAGCTAATACTTTACATTGTGCTAAATGATAGTGCTCTTTAAAATTGGATGTGTTATGTTGTAAATAAGGTTAAAATGACAAAGACTTGGGAGTTTTAGAAAACCCAGGGTCTTGTTACGTTAATCGCAGGTTAGATACTGTTTTATGAGAGAGCACAGTAGTTTAATGGATATTTGTCAATTTAAATTAAATTATAACTTTGGAGACAGTAACTTACAAACTTAAAACAGTCATATGATATTATGAAGTACATCTTACACACATTAACAGATCCTAAAGCAAGGAAACCAAAGATAGAAAATATTGGTTCACATTTCAAACCACAATAAGTGTGAATATAGCCTCAATTTAATAAAAATGTATAATGCAACTTTCTTCCTTCGGATAAATGTCTTGCAATTGCTCTTGGATGGGCACTTGTTTCCCATTATTGGATGCTTTAATTGATTTACCCACTAGTTATCTCATTTAAAGGTCACTTATAATATTGGGTGCTCTTCCGTGAGTGACACACTCTGGCCTGGCCTGCTCTGACAACAACACAGTTTACATATTTTTGAACTTGATCTGAAAACTGATTTAAAAATCCATATGGAAAATCTAATTTCTCTGAAAATATATACACACAAGTCTACTCAGAGGTGGCCAAAATAAATTTCATCTTGGGAGACAGGAAGGAAGCCGAGACAAGAAAGTGAGGGATCTGAAGTAAGTGGGTACTTTCCCAGACAGAGATCGAAGCTCACCTCCCCCTAGAGAAGATTGGGAGTGGGCGTAGAAGACTGGCATTGGAGAAGTAGAATGTCTGTGCTTTTCTTTCTAGCAGACCACATTAAATATCCAGCAAAAGGAGAGATTGCTTTACATGACCCTTCTTGTCTCTCATGTATCAACCGGCAGGTGCTACGAACACGCGGTAGTACTGACAACAGCTCCTGCACTTGCTGTGCTCTGGGGCTGCAAGGAAGAGAGGCTATGGTCTCCAAAGGGTCCATGTTGAGACCTCAGCTGCCACTCCACTCTCAGGTTGGCCAGAGAGCTTGCCTTCAACTTTGATTCACGAGGAATTCTCTTCTGAGAGATGGTTCCATTCTAGCAACATCTAGTCAAAGGGGAAATATCTTGGGGCCTTAACTAGTGTCTTTGAAATACTAATAGCAGAAAAAAAAATCCTGCCTTCCAATGCCTGGCTTTGCTGGAAGCAAACATCATTCCACAGCTCCTTGATTTCAGTGAGGGAGGATTCACAGCAAACAAGGGAAAAACTGTGACCTTAGCTTGAGACCAGAACTTGCATTTAAAACACCCACACGTTCATCTTTAAGGATATCATGGTAAATAAATTGTGACTGTGTACACTGAAGCCTGAATCTCCTTTTTTCTACACTATAGGCAGCAATTTGGCCGAGACTGAATCCTTGTGTGTAGTACCATCACACGCTACCTTTTTCTCACTTGAATTGTACTTTTGGCTGTCATTTGCGCTTTTGAATAAAGGTTTACGTTAATGGAGAATATCATAATAGCATGTCTCCTTTTTCCTGAGTTGATATACAATTTTTTTAAAGGATAAGGCCAAAACTCCTTTTGTCCTTGGAAAAATATGCCATCTGCATTTAGCTTATGATATTCAGCTGGGAACAAACTCCTAGCATAAGGATGTCGTTAATACAACCCTCAAGTTAAACTGTAAATTCGGAGTACTTAAAATGCCTTATAATAGTCAAAGCCAGTAAAATCGACCCTGTATATTTTTATTTCATCTCTGTTGGATCATATGATATTTAATAATTGGTTCTGGCACCTCGTTGCAAATTATTATAACTTTGAGATACAACAGTCCTATTGAGCATATGGGCAGCACAGGCTCCGAACATATATATGATACCGCCTCTCTAGAGGACCTTCTGTCTTGTTTTCCTTAGCTTGGAAGGGTCAGGTAAATTTTGTTGTGTCGTCATGTGTTAAGATTCTTCAGTCTCTGTTTTGAAGGGTAAATGCTTAATGCAACTGATTTTTTCCCCCTAACTGTGAAAACTTTCCTTGCAAAGCCAAAAGAGACATCCATGCATCTGGGGTGCAGTTCTATTGGGTTGTTACTGAAGCAGTTACAAAACGCTTCCAGTATCAGTGCACACGAATTCATTAGTGCAGGAAAGGCTTTATTCCTTGATGCCATATTGTGTTCCAGTTTAACTGCAAACTTCAAGACTTTTAGGAGTCAAGAGACCTTCCTATGCTATTAGGAACATATGATACTTTTTCCTTCATCCTGGAGAAGATGGGAAACTGATGGTAAAATACAATTGACTCCAAGAAACATTTCCTACAGTGAAACATTCTCCCTTCAGCATTTTTTTCCAGCTCTACTCGGAATAACACCCTGAGACAGTATTGGGAAGAGCATCTCCAACTCACATTCCGTTATGGCTGTTTTCATTATCCCTGATGCTTTGCCTTTATATCTAGCATGTGAGCCTTGATTTGCTCTTGCATTATTTCGCATTAATTGCTATATTGTTTATTGCTACATTCAAACATGGCATAATATGTGCATAGAGGCAATAATTACACAGTCAATTGTCCTTCCAAAAAGATGTCAAGATGGACATTGGTGGGTGGATGGAGCAGAAGGTGATGATTTATACCTTATGTTGACATTTTGGAACAAAGCTGGTTCAATTTCTCTTGATTTCACTATAATACCTATTACTAATTTCTCTTTATCTGTCATATAATTAGTCATTATGAAGATGGATCAGCTAAAAAGTTCATGAGGTAGGGGGGTCAGTAGTTAAAGAAAATTTTAAGCTTTATTTTTTTCATTGATATTGCAGTACTATATCATTCAAAATGGCATATGAGTGGAAAAGAAATAGTGATATGCAAGTCTATAATTCTAACCCATTGTGAAACTAAATATCTCATTTAAAAACAGTTTTATACAAAAGCACTTTGTATCTATATGTGTATGCATATGTACTTAATCTAGATAGCTATAAAAAGTATTTTGAAGCTGGATGTGTTGACACACGACTGTAATTTCTGTAATGGAGATGCTGAGACAGGAGGATCTTAAAATCTAGGCCAGCCTGGGTGGCATAGTTACCTCGAGAAAAAAAAAATGTGGGTGATTTTCCCTTTTTGTTATCATGAGAAAAAATCCATCTCCCAGGGAAGTATCTTACCCTTCAAGCTGCCCTTGAGGCTCTCCTTCAGAGTTCACTCATCAGTTAGCCTGGGCAAATATTAAGAACTATCCTACCCCTGGCAAGCAGCAAGCCAATTGACCGCTGACCCTGGCTGAGGATCATGAAGCTGTAGCTCTGTTCATACTGCAGAGTGGAAAGTATCTTTTGCCACTGGAGGCCTGTCTTGCATCATGGACTGCTTGCTTGGCAGCATATAAGCCAGTAGGTGGAGTGCTTGCTAACAGTAATTGAATACACAACTTGAACTTCAAATAAGTAGAAGCCACTTTTCCTGTTATAAATTACTAAAAATTGTATGTATTCTGAATTCTTTCTACAGTTATAATGCTTTGAAAAAAAAATCACCAGAGCAGGGTTGAGATGGGTGCAAGACTGTAGTGACATAGTAGAACATGGAGGCAAATTGTGCCCAAGCTCATCCTATCAGATGGTAAAAGTGTTACGTAAAAGGAGAGTGTCTCAAACATTCAAGTGTGTTTGATTCAGTAAATAGATCTAAATATCTCTTCTTAAAAATTAGTATTTATGCTGTTCAAAGAATACACTACTATGGAAGTCCATAGTACAGGAAAAAACTTAGAATTAATTGCACGTGTTGATAATCATAGTAAATTCAACACCTTTGGAAAGAAAAGTTGGAAAAGATGCTTCCAAAATCAAGTGTAACTTTCCTCTGAGAGTGCTTGTTTTCCTCTAAAAGAAGGCTTTCAAATGTATTTTAAAGCTGCAGCTTGAGACTTGCTAACTACATCACTCTAAATCTATCTATATCACACCTAAAGATGTTAAAGCAACATTTAGAACTCCAAGGAGAAAACAAGCAACAGAATTTAGAAAGCAGGAACCACATGGAAACAAGAAAAGTCTTCAGTCATTTTTTAAGAATGTGAGTTACATGATGTGAAAGATGAATATTTGAGAGTTTTAAAAAGAACCTCATTCCTTATCGGGAACACTTGCATGTCTCATTCCGTGGCTTGGGAAGCCTGCAGTCTGCATGGCTTGGAAAAAATCATTTCATCTTAAGAGGCAATTCAAGGCAAACACTGATGAACACCAAGTACTACCCCTTTAACTTTTAATCTAAAAATAATGAATTCTGCTCGAAATAAGATTTTAAGGTAAGATATCAGGCTATGCAACCCAGAATGGCTTTGACCTCTGGACTTCTTGCCTCAGCACCACCACCCTACCCTGAGGCCAGGTTGTGATTATCAACATTTACCACCAGAGCCATTTTTCAAGGTAATTTCCATCAATACTCAGTTCTACCCTCAACTGTGCCATTGTGTTCTCGGCCTCTAGTAAATTCTGGATAAATTTATGTTTCAAATGTGTGCCTTTTTTATTTTGGGTAAGAAATGGCAGAATAGAAGAGTCTATCCTGTTAAACCAGCCACAATTAATAATCGTCTTCACCACATTTAACAACTTTATTCCAAATGGCTCTCTATTCCACTTTTCAGAAATGAACAAGGGCAAAAATGGAACCTCCTTGAGGTCACTGAAAAAGAGAAAGAATAGCTAATTTAAAATAAATTAAAATTGAAAATTCTATCTTTTCGACAATTTTGAAGAAGAAATATTATTCATTTTCATAAAACAAATCATGGAATTTGGCCAGTCGATAAAAATGGCAAATGATGAACAGAACTCATTTAAATAACTTGGCTATGAAAAAGAACTTTGGGGAATTTATTTATTATAAACTCATTTTGAAATGAATAAATAGTGAATCCTGGTATATTCCAACTCCAAGAAAATTTTGTGTGAGCATGGGTAGTTTTTGAAGCAGCTGCCGCCAAGGCATTGAAAAACAAAAAAATATCTGTATCTAATCTTTATCTTCATTTGTCTCTTCAGGTTCTGCAAACAGCATTATGTGCACAGTTGGTATATTTATCTCTTTCATTTGAAAAAATCAATTCACTTGCTTTTTTGTCGGTGGTCACTCACTATTCCTTGTTCCACAGCTTTGATATAATACTTTCCATTAGATATTGACCTGTGTCATTCTCAGCCTGCGTTCATCCCTTGATGGTTGGGAGGCAATAGACTTTACTGAGAAATAGAAAACGGTTAGCTACTGAACTCCTCAAGAGTATATTCTCTCTTAATAGAAGCTGTGATGAGATCCTGACCAACTCCATACTCAGGTTGTTGACTTGTAGAACAAAATGCCTTGCACACAAGCACAGCACAAAATATTTTGGTGAAAAGTAATTATCAGAAATAGTGACAGTAGATCATTTCAGGGTGACCCTTGACTTGCTTTGCTCATTCCTGTTCTAGACCCATGAGAAATCAACCATTCAGCTTAATGATGTCACAGCATTTGCCAGGCTACGGGTATTGAAGAGAAGACACTGGGCTGCTCTTGTTGCTTGAGATTCCCTTCCTCTCTACACACGACCAGCCCATCTGTCTCACTCATACGGAAAACTTATCTTTGAAACATTACTCTATTATTATCACGGTTGTTCTTTAAAATTTGCTCCTTAACTTTAGATTGTGTTTTGGAAACCAGGTTTTCAAAACTCCCCGATCTTGTTGGCCAATTTAAAGTGTTGGTAGTAATATACACTGGAAGCAGCTCATCTCACTAAAGAGCGCAAATGCACTCTATTTCCATTCAGTTACTGGAGGGTAACCTTTCTGTGAAATACAGATTGCCTACTTTTTTAAAAAATCACAACAAAGAATTCCACCCCTCCCAACCTCTAATATTTTTCAAAGTGTGAATTGAAGAGGACTTAGAGACAGATGGGTCCGGATGATCAAGTTACCTGTTATAGCAGCACATCTGCCGGGCCAGTCAATCACTGTGATGGCTCTGACAGGTCGATGGAGTCTGAGCAAGAGTGGCTAATGCAGACAGAACGGCTGGGGAAGTGCAGGCCTCCTGCTTGTCTCCTGGGCTTGACTAGTCTGAAACCTGTACTTGAATTTGCTCTGGTTAAAAAAATCTGTCTATTGTGCAATAATATTAGATGAAAAATTTAGGATCCATTTTTTTTTCTCAAGCCAAGATATTGAACACAGATGATTGGGAATGATTCGGTTAGCACTTTCTAACCATCAGTCAATATTTGGTCTTACTTGCAGCATGTGGTAGAGAGTGTGGCTGAGTAAGACTAGGAAGAGAGGAGGTAGAAAATAATTTCAAACTTCATTTCCCCCAAAAATGTCAAAAGAAGAAAGGCACAAAACAATCGTTCTGAGACATCTAATTTTGAGAGCTGAGTATAATGAAAATTAGCATTGAATAGAACAAAGGCAATTCTTAGAATGTCAAGAAGCAAAATTAATTAAATTTAGGTAGGCCTGAAACTTTAGTTTCTCTGTAGGCTTGATACTTTCTTCTGCCCTTCAATCATGAAGAGAGTGTTTATCAACACTAACAGATCCAAATATTTGGAAATAATGCACACAGAATATATGAAACAAGCAACTAAGATTTCACAAACAATTGAAAATATATGTTTCCATTAAGTGAAGCATTAATTGCACTCTCACAAGGTACATTTGCAGAAATGCAGATGTTGGAAGACAATGGAGCTTTGAAATATCCTTATTTCTTCCAATGACTAATTAATTGGTGATTGAAATTGTCTGGCTCTCAAGTATTATCTCCCAAATCCTAAATCTCATATAGACACATAAATGCTAGGGTTTTGCAAGAACTACAAGTTAAATGTACAGATAATGAAATTTGTGTATGTAAGTATATGTGCATATATATATTTATATGTATGTGTGTCTTGTATTGGTGACTAGAAATATGTATTTATATGTTTATAGTTAGAATACATATATTTCTTTGAGAAATAACAAAATATTCTATAAGTGAAACATTATTATTATCCCACTGCAGAACTACAGTGAGCAAACATTTCTGAAAAGAGGGCAAGATGTTAATACATGCAGAACTGCTGTTAGTAGCGATTTTCCCCACAATGCTAAACTGATGGGGACTCGTGGAAGAGCCATTAAACAGATGCGTTGCTTTTCAATACATCCTTCAAGTATTTTTGCTCTGTCATCCACATTTTTAGTAAATGATGCTAAATGTTTTCAAAATATTACTATTTAGTTTTTTTTACTTGAATTTTGTAAGTGGACTCATATTTAGTGGCAGATGGTTTGAAATACCAGAATTGAAATAGTTATTTAGGTTTCAACTATAAAATCCCATACCTCGGGTTGTGGGATGGTATATATCAAACAGGAAGTTATCATTTTCTTTACATTTTTTCTTCATGAATAAACTTACAAAAAGGATTTTTTATTATGGTTTTATCTCATTTCAGACATAGATTCACAGTTCAGTATTTAGTGATATAAAATATTAACCCTGATATTTTTACCTATTTTAGAATAGAAGTTTGCAGCTCTATTTTTATTTAAAGATCTTTGATTAGAAATTCATTTTGCATAAAAAATTTTATATTAATTCAGATTAAAGTAAATAAGGATAAATGTATGTTACTGGATGACCCACGGATAACCTATGTACCACTTATAGCAGCTAAAGAGGACCCAATCTGCATTGGAGTCAATGGACAGGGTTGGTAAATATTGTTTTAATGGATGGAAAAAATAAAATTTTACATGATTTGCTACCAGTTATTAGAGATTTGTGAATTAATTAGGGAAATTTGCCAACCTAACTTTATTTAAACATAATTTAAAATTTTTATTTAGATTTTGCTCACAAATGCATTCAAAACAATTAATTCTTCAACAGTAAAGATAAAACAAAAAGGAAAAAGTGAGTTTGAAAATAACTTTAAATTTTGGTGTAGGTCAGAACATTCTGGCAACTGGGGCTCTTGTTCAGAATCACCACGCTCTGCAGGGAAGTAAACATTGTGTCTTACAGGAATAGAATTCTCTGGCTAGAGCATATGGGGGCAGGGTAAAGAGGCAGAAGCTGATAATAAAAACCAAAAAAATTTTTTGAAAGCCTCAAAACAAAGCCTCAGCTATTAAAATCATTTGTAAAACGACAACTATGATGTTAGGAATGTGCTCATAATATAGAAAATGGAATTAGTGGTTTCCAGGGTAAGGTCTGAGCCCTTTGGAATCATTGTCCTCTGTCTCGGGCAAAGGCAGCCTTCTTAAAAGGAGCTAATGCCCCATAAGGTCAAGGTTAGTGTAGAAAATGTGGAAATCCTCAGTTCTCCGGGCTCTAATAGGCGTGCATCTATTACTGGTCGACTTTTCCTGGCACTCAGGATGACACCGGTTCAATCTCTACTGATGCAATGACAAAAAAAAAAAAAAAAAAAAGAAAAAAGAAAAAAGAAAAGAAAAGAAAAGAAAAAAAATCACTGAAAAAGGACATTTCCAGTTTTTATGCTAAGAGAAAACAAATTTTCAAGAGTTGAAACTGCACGAAACCTCAGATCTTTAACACATAAAAAGGAGACAATTCTGTCAGAAGTCAAATGAAACAGAGCTCTTGCTGACGGCATATAGCTTGTCTAATCTGGATGGCATATTTTTGGATTTTGATCATAGTAAACAAGGAATAATTCATCTTAACAGTGACAAAGTAAATACATTTATGGAATCAAAAGCAATCTGTAACTATTTATGGCTTTATTAAATTTTGTTAATTTTTTGTGTTTTCCCTGATTGTTTTGTTGAATATTTCATATTAAAATTAATAAAGAACTTAATTAAATCAATATGAGCTTTCTCTTCTTTTTCTGGGTGCATAATAACTCAAGGATAAATTACCTTCCACAACAAATCGTATTTATTTATTTTCCTGGAAGACGTTTAAATATTACCATTTGCTTGATTAACTGTCTACCTCAAATTTAGAGATTCATATTATTAAAAACAGTGTATTGTTTCAAAGCCAATACAGATCACATCACTTTCGATCTAATCACTGCCTTTTCTGCCATTAGCACAATGGTTAAATGGGGAGAGCGCCTCATGTTCTCAGAGACGTTCACTGTAGACAGAAAAAAGCCCCAACTTGATACTGTGCTGGTATGCTGTAGCCGAGCTATTTTTAATATTTCCTTGTAACTGATTTGTAAGTGGATTGTGCTTAGGCGGTGTCAGAACTTTCCTGTCAGCTACTTTAACAGCAAAGAGATAGCTTGATGAATTATTCATTGAAGGCAATTTTCTCCTAGTCACTGAGTCATCAATCATAGTTGCCTAAAGAGCCTTGAATTGGCCAGCGGAGCTCTATTCACAGGTAGTGTGATTTCGGGAATAGGAGGCACATTCATACTGACAAGTCAGGTAGCAGTAAGTAACGGAAGGTGTCTCCTTTACAGACTGCTAATGAGTCACCAAAATCGCATACTATTTCCAATTCTCTTTTTTTGTTTTTTCCCCCTTTTTCAAAATATCACTCAGAATTGTAGCCATAGGGTGGTTTTGCCAAACAAAGGTGCAGTTGGATGAAAAACCAGTGTAAATATTTGCACATTTTTTCTGGCAGAAATCCTACTCTGAAAAGAACCTCTTCAAAAGGGAAAAGTGATTTGATACATGATTGCACGCATTTACCCATGTAATTGAAATAATGAGAGATGATTGCTTTGAGCTAATAGTCATAAGTTACTGGTCTTTTTGTTTAATCCAACCATCAGCTGTCAAGAGCCTCGCAGGAGCACGGGGAAGATGCACCAAGGATATCATTTACATCACCTCAGACTGTAATTTTGTTGTTTTTTTCAGAGCTGATACAAGCGTCAGATTCTATACAAATCTCCCTGGAGCATAAGCGCTCTGGTGTTGTTTTGATAGGAGCAGAGAGGAGAGGAGCACGTATACGCCTGCTCCTAGTAGCTTAAATGCTCTTAGGATCACAAATAAAATAAAAGCACATTTTGGGCAGACTTCTTACAATTGTTAAAAAACTAATTTCGCAGCCTAGTCAAGGTATGTCTTTATACTGAAAAACTCACATTTGAGCACAATTTTCAAATACATATGTCTTCTATCATTACACCTATTGTTCTGCATGACAGATACCTTTGTAGTGTATTCTACATCATGTATTAATTCCCTAAGCACTATCTATTGTATTAATACCAGCTGCCTATGACTGTTCAACCAGCACAAGAAAACAGGAAAAAAACAATGGTGCAGTGATGAGTCATAATTTTCATAGTCTTGCTTAATAAGGAGGTGTGAAAAATGTTTTCTAAATATTGTAGCTCTGCTGTTGTCTATATGTGATTATAATGTTTATGCAAGCAACACAAAACAATGTGTACACAATCAACATCTGGCTACAGAGATTTCACTATGGAAAGACTTGGGGAAGATTTATTGAATGTTGCTCACAAAGTAATTAAGTTTAAATTAAGTTTTAATGCATTAGATGCAGATTCCTACTGGATAAATGCTCAAAGCAGAGGAGTTAATTTCTGGCATATTTGAACATGCCTTTAATTCAGCAGATTGTTCACCATGTCCTGAGCATGGTTGTTCTTCTATTCCATGGAATTACCCACTGGTTGTGTAGATGAAATGTTAAGTCCCTGACAGGAGTACACTGGCAACCGATGAAAGGAGAGACACTCTATCACCTTGATGCACCAGGCAAAGCTTTTGGTAGTATTGTGAGCCCATGGAATAACTCAGCCATGTTGGAGCATTTTAGCAGGGAAGTGAAGGATCTCATCAAATTTTCATACAAGAGAGGCTGCCTCTTTTTACTTGCCCAATGACTTGAAGAGGTTATTGAGAATAGAAGAATCCAGCCAGTAGGAACAATCAGGCTTTTTCAGTAAAGGCTGACATAGGAGACCAGTGGGTATTGTGTCAACCTCAAGATGTGGTACTAGAAGAGTGTGGGAAGTGATGACTACAGCTGACTCAGACACGAAGCAGGTGGTGATTCAAGATGAATACAGTAGTCCAGAGCTGTGAAAAATTTGGGGGAATGAAACCTGAGAAGTGCCTCAAAAACAAAACTAAACATGAATGGCAGACCCCAAGACCCTATTCTGATTGGTGGTTGCAATACTAAATTCCAATTTATTGGCAACAATAAGGTTTTGTTTTTAGTGGAGAAGAAAAAGAGGACCTCAATTAAGAATAATACTACCTCATTGATAAAGAGACTTTAATGATGAAAGACTATCGCTGATATTAAAAAAAAAGATAATTATTTTGAGATGCTACAGACTACTCATTCTTGAATTTTAACCTACAGAATTTTTCCCATGACAAATATTCCCTTAGGAGACCTAGGTTTGGATTGTTCCTAATTACTAGGGTCAAGTTGTTGATCGACTTTCTTCTCAAGTAAGTCCCAAAAAAGCATGAAAATGCTCTTATTGGAAAGTTAACTTTAAATCAACTGTATTTAAGTTAAATTAGTCACATACAAAAAGACCAAGCTTGAATTTTGAACTCTTGGCTCTTCTGCTATAATCTTTAGGAAGGCACTTAAATCTCTATGTCTTGATTTCTCCATTCATCATGACAAGTTAGTAAGACCAACCTCCTTAATGAGTCCAACAAGGTAAAATGCATCAACTTATGCTTGGCACCTGGCAGAGTGCTGCTGAATCGTCAGCAGCAGCCATACCACGGAAATGGCACTCGTTGATACCACCATGTGCTGATGAAGATGGAGACCCAGGGCCACGGCTCTGGAGACCTGAATTCCACAATATCACAGCAATTGAGTACAATTGGTAGGAAACTTATCTAGCAAATTGACTCAACTGGAATCAAGAGTCTTTGATAGAAAACAATTTCAAGAAAAATTTCCACATTTTCTTTCATGATTCACATTATCAATGGTTGCCAGTTAGTCTTATACAGGAACATTTGCATGAGTGCAACAAAATGTCTTGAGATGACCTGGGAAGCAGGATGGCAATTTATCTGTTCTGGAAAATATCATTATCTGTATCACAGCTGAGTTAATTGTTCAATGATTCACATCCATTAACAGGAATTAGGTAAAAGTGGCTTTGCTCTTGAGAATTTTTACTCTTTATGACCCAAATGAACCAACTTCCCATCCTTTTCTTTTTTTCATCCTTTCCTCCTTTTCTGTCCCTCCCTCACATCCTATCTATTGAAATCTCTCTAACTTTCAGACTAAATTATTTTCACTCTTCTTTGATTTCCGTATTTCAAGTGTCTGGTTTGTTAATTTGGGTTGTGTTTTTGTTTAAACAGAGCAGCAGCCTCAGTGAAATATTTCCATGATAATATTCCCAATTCTCAGGTCTCTTGTTCTGAAGACAACATTTGCTTCTCTACTCTACACCAGCATGCAGATCTGTATGTGGTTTAAAATAGCTTTGACCTTTATAACTGTTCTATCACACTGAAAACTCATATCATAATATTGAACTTGTATCTAGCACTTCATGTTTTCAAAGCATTCTGCAATTATTGATTAGTTATTTTACACAATATCCAAGCAAACAGGGTGGATAGGTCTGGAAAATACTAATTTTTATTGATGAAGAAGGTTGACAAAGCCACTTCTTTCTCAGGTATCCGTAACGTAGTTGCAGATAGCCCAGCCAAGCCAGAGTGATGCTGGATCCCACTAGCTGGGTTGTTCATGAGAGAAGTGTTATCAGATGTTAGTGAGTAAAGAAGCTGAATCCAGTAAAGTATGTATCCTAGAGCTAGATGAGGTAGGTTCACATCTCGACTTTGGTAATCCCAGGAAGAGATTCACCTTGGAAAAGTCACTTAGGTATTTTTGTATCATTCTAATGTATAAACTGAAGATCATAGCTTTAAACATGGCCCTGAGGATTGAATTTGTAATACTGGCTGGGGACACAGCTAACTCAGTTGCTAAAATGCTTTCTTGAAAACATGAGGACCTGTTTTTGAACTTCAGAACTCATGGAAAAATGGTGAGTGTTGTGGTAGTGATTTCTAATCACAGGATAAGGGGAGTCAGAGACAAGAAGACCCTTAAGTCTCCCTGGGCAGCAATCTAGGTAACTACTTGGCAGATTCAAGTTCAGTGAGGGGCTCTGGTAATAAAATGAACAAGTGGGTGGTGCCTGAGGAATGACATCCTATATTGTCCTCTTACACACACACACACACACACACACACACACACACACACACACACACACACACGCTTCACTCTTTCCTTAGGCATACTATGCAGATTAACTAAAACTAATCAGTTAACATGGCATCCTGAGAGTGTTGGGGATGCAATGAACACATCTTGGGGCAGCAGGTGCAAGTCTTATTGTCAATAATTCATAAGACTAGCAAGGTTATTGTTAATACTGATCACACACATACAATTATGTGTCTCTCTTCCTTACCAGCATATATATAAACATATATCTTATAATATTGTGGTATGACTACTGCCTTAGAATATATTCATCACCCACTTCCTAAAATAGCTCTCATTGGTTTCGACAAAGTAGCCAAATCATTGCAGCAGTTCCAATTTCTTATTTAAAAAAAAAATGATCAATAGACTTTATACATCCCAGTTTGAAAGCTAGGGGAATTGTAGTACAAATCCTATTTGGTCTTAATAATAAAAACCCGGAGTCAGATATCAGGGTAAATGCTAAAAGATCAGTAAAGGAGCCAGCCACTAGAGAGACTTCTCACTTCTACCTAATCCTCAGCTGGAAAGGGGCTGAGCTCCTGTCTCCTCCCACTTTATATTCCTCTCTCCACCTAGCCATATCACTTCCTTTCTCCACCTCCCTAGTGCTGGGATTAAAGATGTGTGCCACCACTTCCTGGCCTCTATGGCTAACTAGTGGTTTAGCTCCACACTTTGATCTTCAGACGAAGTTTATTTGTTAGATCACTAACAAAATATACATTTTCTTTATTGTATCTTACTTTGGAAGTAATTTGCTCGCTTCTACTCAATATCTGCACTTGTGAAATATTTTTTTAGCTACTCACAAATCTAGTTTTCTGTCATCTTTCTTATTTTGGAACTTTTGTCAGGGTGGTTTCATTGGTTGAAATGGCTTTCCTGAGCACTTGTACCCTAAAGTATATGAAAGGTCTTTTTTTGGCTCTTAGATATCTCTAAATTTTCAGACTCATTTTCAACCTAAACCAGCACCACGGAGTATTCATTCTCTCTCCACCCCTCCCCACAGATCTTTATAACCAAGAAGACATTGGGGTTATCTCTTTCTTTCAATCCCACATCCCTATGTATAACCACAATCACTTCCTTTTGTTCTAAAGAGTCCTCTTGCCTTTATGTGTACTTATTGAGTTCACGCCCTCCATTTTTAACTCTCTCCAAGACTTTTTTTTTGCTATAATCATCTTCAACTTCCTTTCAAAAACATTGTAGATGTTTCTCCACATAGCCTCTCTTACATCATATCATCACATACTGTCAAGAGAACAAAAATCATACTTGTGTGTTATTGCTTAGGAAAACAGCTGGCAGACCCATGACATTGGTTTTATTGGGTGAGGGGAGATGCTGAGGGCTGGTTCTTGGTAGACCTTCAATGTAGACTGCAGAAGAAATAAAAGGCCAATAGGGATAGAGCAAGAAGGACACCAGACTTAAGGTCAGACTTGGAAAAGAATGAAGATCCAGAATTTGAGACCAGCCTCCCAAACTCTTAGTTTAAGAGGAAAAAAAAAAAAAACTTCCTCCTAGAAGTTCCATTCACACACACAAAGGAAGTAATTTCAAAAGAAATTGCAGCCTTCTTTGTTAAGTTGTAGCTGGGGATTGTTTTCTTATAAGTTCCATTGCCTGGAGAGAACAATCAAAGATCCCCTGTGACTTTTTAGAATAGATATTCTAGAAATTGAGTGTGAAATTGACCCTTAGCAATGTGAAAAGGAAAGCTTGTGGTCTGGGGGAAAAAAGATGCATGAACGTTAGGCACTAGCCATCAGAAGTCATTTATTTGACAAGTTATCCTGTTTATAACATAAATGCAAAGAAATAATGAGATAATAAATAAGGCCCTGAATAGCCATGGTGCATGTTTCAAGATGATACAGTGAGGTCACAGTGTATAACTAATCAGAGACTCTCAATGACTTTTTCACTTGCTATATTCATAATAGTTCTGTCTTGATTATCTATTTTCACAGCTCATGGCATAATAACATAGATCACTAGAGAGAGAGACTTTTCGAGGCAGGTTGCAGCAAGAAGTGACATTGGAGAACAGAGGATAGGATGGAAAACTAATTAGACATAGCAACTTGGGCATTGTAAACTGGGGATGTTGCTGTAGGCACACTGCTTCTGTGATGTCCCTATGGGCCTACAGTCTTTGCAACTGGAATTTCCAATGTGGTGTACCAGAGAAAGCAGTGGAGTACAGTTAGAAAGGTCGCTGTTTTCAGCCCAACTCCATGAATTTCCAGCAGCAAGTTACTGAGTCTAGAACCTAGTCTGCCAGTGCTCAGTTTTCTTGTCTACACAGTTATCAGAATAAACTTCTTTACATGTTTAACTCACTTGATATTAATAAAATGGACACAAGGAGGGTGAGGAAATAACTCAGTTGATAGCGTTCTTACTTCATATCAGATGAGTCACCACAAACCATGTAGAAATTTTGAATGTGGTAGACTAAGCTTATAATCACAGCACCGGAGACGGGCAGACAACAGGATTCCTGCAGTGCTGGTGAGCCATCCCAGCCTAACTGGGTTTTTGTCCAATGAGACTGCCTGTCTCAAAGGAAGCAGAGAGCATTCCTGAAGAGGACAGCTGAAGTTGATTTGTGTCCACCATACACATGTGCTCACATGGGCACATGCCCTACATCGACACATACATTAAAATATTGTGGACTGGATACAACACAGAACAAGCTAGAATTCCAGACATAAACAATATCATCTCCAGATCTTATGTTAACATAACAGTGAACCAGGTTTCAGGCTTGAATGCATACAGCGTTGATTAGGGCCTTATTCTTTTCCCCCAGGCTTTGCCTGAGACTGTCAAAAGAGATTGTCAACTGTGTTTACAGTAAAATAAAGATACCATCCTTTAGACCTATGTGCTAGACATTTGCAAATGGAATTTAGGCATGTGGCCCTCAGGAGCCAGTGAGTTAGCACATTTAGGATTCTTGGTAACCATTTGAAGATAATGACTTCAAACCCTACTAGTATACAAGAAACAATCTCAAATATGTGTAAGAAAATAAGTTTCTAAGACTCTGTCATAGAAAAGCCTATGCCCAGCCGGGTGGTGGTGATGATGGTGGGGCACGCCTTTAATCCCAGCACTTGGGAGGCAGAGCCATGTGGATCTCTGTGAGTTGTAGGCCAGCCTGGTCTACAGAGCGAGATCTAGGACAGCCTCCAAAGCTACACAGAGAAACCCTGTCTTGAAAAACAAAACAAAAAAAAATTTCTTCTTAATACCTCTCTTTATCTTAGCATTCATGCTTAAGTCTATGGTGAAATATTCTGGATGTATCGTTAGGCTGTGATTGCCTAATTTTTAATGAGCACTGATCACTATAAAGTTTCCTCTTAGGACTGCCTTGTCTGTGTCCTAGAGGTTCTGGTTGGTTGTGCTTATATTTTCATTTTATTGTAGGATTTTTTTTTTCTTCAGTCATTCACCATTCCCTCATAATGTATTACGTATTACTCACCGTCTTAAGTAGTTTGGTTTATCTTTTACTATGGATTTCTGTGTTGTCTGAAATATTTTGTATTATGTCAGTCAAGCTCAGAATATCTATGGTGTATTTTAGCTCTGAAGATTTTTTTTTTTTTTTTTTGCTTACTTTAGCTTGGAAGACCTATATAAATAAGGGAGTGAAACAATGAAGTTTTCCACTACTGTTACGTCAGGACCTATGTGGCCTTCTACGGAACTTAGTGTTTGTTTTATAACATTAGACATCTCAATATTTGTTGCATATAAATTTACAACCTATATATTTTTGACAGATTGACCTCTTTATTAATATGTAGTTCCCCTCTTTATCTCTTCTGATTACTTCTAGTTTGAAGTCTAATTTATCAGATATAAGAATAGCTACACCTGCTTGTTTAATCCTTCTATTTACTTGTTAGTTTGATTTTCAACCTCCAATACTCTTGTGTTAGAAGTCTGTGCTTGCTAAGTACTATGTGAATAATGTAGTATCTCTTGCCTATTGAAAATATGCAAGATTTCAGGGCTAGAAGGTGGATCAGTAGGTAAATATACTTACCGTACATGCATGACAACTTGAATTTTATTCATGGGACCTACATTAAAATTGGATGTGGGGAGGTAAGAAATAATACAAGAGAATTTTCTGGAAGCTCATATGCCAGCTACTTCAGAATATTCAATATGGTAGGAACAACTGAGATAATGCCTGCAAAACAAGGTGGAAGGAGAATTCACTCCAGAAATTATCCTCTGACCTCCAAATGTGGACTTTGTTAGGTACACACCTATAACATGCTGCACACACACAAACACACACACACACACACACACACACACACACACTCTCTCTCTCTCTCTCTCTCTCTCTCTCTCTCTCTCGCACGCACACATGCATGCTCTCGCACGCGCTCACACACACGCACTCTCGCACACAGACACACACAGATACAAATAATATAGTCAGTTTAAAATGTCTCTGTTAAACAAACTGCTTCATAAGGCTAGCTGTGAAATTCTTCTCTATGTCAGAGTCATGAGTCTAGTTTGCCCTAAGTTGATGTCCCTAAAAGTCCAAGGAAACTTCTCAGATTGAGTAACAGTGGGGAACTATACTTCTTGTTTCCATCCACCCAACAAGTGGTGACAGAAAAATGCAGAACCAACATAAAGGTCTGACTAGGTGCTTGAGTGGACAAACTCCTGGGCCTAAGAGTGCTTGGTTATGCGGAGGAGGGATCATCTAGCCTTTCTGCCCAGAAGGGCATATCTGTTTTCCTCTAGACTAATCTTCATGCAGAGTCGCCTGGATCACAGCTTGTCGTCTTAAAACACAAAAGAAGTGTCATTGTTGTTTACAGCACCTGCGCTTTCAAAATCTTCTTAATGGTATTTCAAGGGACTCCCCTACTTGTTCCTTGACTCTTATTATTTGATTATTAATGTTTTTATGATTCACAGGCATTGCTCCAAGGATTGGATATCTCTAAATTCCACCAAGATTATTTTCTTTAAATGAAAATTGCCGTAAACCTTTCTTTTCATAGAAAGCTACATTCATGTCATGAATTTCAAACATTTGAAATCCAAATAAATAATAAATAGGAAAACCTACTAATGAAAAGTATTATTTTTTAAATGATAAATTCAAAGATCAAAATAAAATGATTATTCATTGTACTATACAAATAGCCCATCTTTATTTTTTTTAAATCCTTTTTATCTTCACAACTAAACTGACTAAAAGACATGGTTTCCTAGCAACATCCATTGTGTTTATGACCTTTCTTCCAATCTGAGCACACAGATGTGATTCTGAATCTAATAAATATACATCATCCAACCCAGATTATTCCAGTTTCCCTACATCAGATTGAAAGAAATAGCCAAGCAAAGATTAGAGCCAGAAAAATAAACATATATTCAAAACAGTTCTGAACATTTTCATATGGATGAATTTATTTAGCTGGGGTTAACACATTAGGTATAATCAGGTAGGGTTCTGTTGTGGCATACTGGCATACAATTAAAACACAACAGTCATAGAAAGTATGATATAATGGAGAGGTTTCTTTGCTATTAGAATATATATATGTTATATATATTCATAAATACATCTGTAACCTAGGACTATGAAAATTTTCAGAATGTATATATTTATGTATCATAGATCCTTAGAAAATATTGGATAAAATAACTTATTAAATATATTTAAATAATTTTCCTAGGTTAATTTTACCATGTAAGACTATTTTGTATTAACAAAAATTTTAGATGACATCTTTTATCTATGTGAGATCTAATCATTATTGTGTCTTTTCCCCTAAATCCTATATAGAAAATGAAGGACAAAAAGGACACATAGGAAAATGCTTGTATTGCTGTAACTTTGCTATACATTGGCTCCTATGTGAAAAATACTCTAAAGTCAGGTAGCATTGAATAACACTCTTTTAAAGAAAACAGACTACTAACAATGGTCGAGAGGATGCCTGAGCTGACCTACTCTGGTGATGGATGGCCGAACACCCTAACTGTCATGATAGAATCCTCATCCAGTGACTGATGGAAGCAAATGCAGAGACCCATGGCCAAGCCCCAGACGGAACTCCAGGAGTCTAATCAAGGAGACAGAGGAGGGATTATGTGAGCAAGAGATATTGAGACCATGATTGTAAAAAGTACAGAGACAACTAGCCAAACTAGTGGAAACACATGAACTGTGAACCAATAGCTGAGGAGCCCCCATGGTACTGGACTAGGCCCCCTGGATAAGTGAGACAGTTGTTTAGCTTGAACTGTTTAGGAGGCCCCCAGGCAGTGAGACGGGACCTGTCCCTGGTGCATGAGCTGGCTTTTTGGAACTTAGGGCCTATGCTGAGACACTTTACTCAGCCTTGGTGCAGGGAGAAGGGGCTTGGACCTGCCTCATCTGAATATACCAGGCTCTGCTGACTCCCCAGGGGAGACCTTGCCTTGGGGGAGGTAAGAATAGGGGGTAGGTTGGGGGTGAAGACTGAGGGCTGGGAAGAGGGAGGACAAGAGAATCCATGGTTGATATGTAAAAAGAATAGAAAATCTCTTAATAGAAACAAAAAACAAACAAACAAACAAAATAACTTGAGTTCGAAATTGGGTGATATGTGCAAAGAACCTGAACAGTTTGAGTGTCCCACAAATGCTGTAAGTTATTATAACAAAACTTTAACCACTGATGTTAATGGTCCAATAGAAATCCAGTAAAAGCTACTTGTATCATCCAAAGGGAAAAACAAAAGAAAAGAAAAGAAAAAGAAAACAGTCCTTCACTGCTGGCTAATTCACCAAAGAGCAGAAAAAATGACACTAAGCCAGTGGTCCATTTTTTTAGCCTTATCTAATGAATCCCTCCAAGTGTATCTGTTCTGTATATCACCACCACAGATGTAGGGTTCAGCGAGTTTTGCTTATGCAAAATGAAAATAATTACAGGGACGCTTTTAAGCCAGATGTTGAAAATTGCTGGAGACATGTTTGGGTCAGCATGTTTAGCAGAGTTTACACCAGTGGCTACTCTAACTGGCAATTGACTGCCTATGAACAATTAGTAATGTATCTTTCTTGTTTCGAAGTAGACATTTGTTTCATTTTAAATAATTGCGTATGTGGTTAGGATGGCAACAAGAGTGGTAAATCTTCTTACCTTAGATTTCTTAATAGGTACAATGAACACACTTTTGCCAAAAGGGTAATGGTTTTAAATAAAAAATATTTTATTTATTCTGACATCCATATAAAATTGGTTTTGTTTACAAGTCAAAAGGATTATTTTCTTCTAGCACTGATCTCAATTTAAGAACTAAATTCCCACTGTGTTCCTTGTGACTCATTTTCATTGTCAATAGTAATGAAGTAGCTACAGTTAGTAGAGCTGAGACTGGCTTGATTTTCCTTCCTTCCTTCCTTCCTTCCTTCCTTCCTTCCTTCCTTCCTTCCTTCCTTCCTTCCTTCCTTCCTTCCTTCCTTCCTGTGCTGACTAGTTTTTCATTAACTTGACACAAGTCAGGGTCATTTGGGAGGAGGGTACCTCAACTGAAAAAAAAATGCCTCAATCAGAATGGTCTTTAGGCAAGTCTGTTGGTCATTTTCTTGTTTAATTTTTGATGTGGGGGAGTCTAGCTTATTCTGGCTTATGCTATCCCTGGGCAGGCTGAGCTAGGCTGAGTCATGGGAAGCAAGTCAGGAAACAGCATTATTCCACAGTCTCTGCCTTAGTGCTTCACTTCCTGCCTCCAGGTTCTTGCCCCAACATCCCTCAGTGATCCTTGACATAGAAGTATAAGCCAAATAAACCTTTCCATCCCAAGCTTTTTGTCGTGGTGTTTATTCCAGCAACAGAAAGTGGACTAGAATTCCATCTTCTTTCCTTCCTTCCTCTCTCCCATCCTTCCTTCCTTCCATCCTTCTTTCTTTTTTCCTTCTTCTGTAATTTTTGTTATGATCAACTTGGAGTCAGCTCAGTTTCTCTTTGAGGACAAAGCCACTTGTTAAAAGGTAAAGAAATTACTTTTGGCTCATTAATAGTTGCTGAAGTCATACTAGATTTAAACTCCATAATTTGAGGAGGCTACATAGGCAATATCTTACTAGTTTAATTAAAATGAATTTGGTTATTACTAATGACCTGAAAAATCCTTTATTCTCTGTAAGCCACAAATACACTTTGATATCTCAGTCATCAAAAACTAGAAGCATACTTTTATTGGTGTTTATGACAGAAACTAAACAACAATAAACATGTGGCTCACTAATATTTAAATTTCCTGTTCTTGGACCAGAACTGGCTCCAGAGTTTTTCCATCCTCCATCCTATACGCTCTTCTCCACAAGACACATGGGCTCAGTAAGGTTCCCATGTGCAACTAGCAACACTATTTCAGGCTAGATTGAGTTCTGGACATGGTAGTTTATATCATTAGTTGTAAATCTGAAAAACTGAATGATAGATATAATTCTTTAAATTCCTACTAGCTAAAAATATACTACGACTCTGATTTGCAGTTTTATTGTGTTAATAATGAATAATTTGCCATCTTAGTATACTTTAATGATTCCTTACTAAAGCTTATATCCTTTCCTCTTACCTATTCAGACAGACCTTGCTGTGGTAGTGCCCCCTTACCCTCCAGCCTCACCAATTCCCAAGAAAATATCCTCCACAAGATCTCAGCAACTGTCATACTTCGTTTCTCACCCTTCTTGGGACATGTCAGAGAAATCACCATATCTGAAAGGAGCAGCTGTGTTTTGAAAAAATAAAACCAATCAAATTCCTGCTATTCCCTTGTAACATTTGAACTTGATTTAAGTTCTCTGAGCCTCATACAAGAGATATGAAAACTAAGCTGTGGAATATCTCAAAGCTTAGACCAGCCCAAGAAATGGGCTGGTCACTATAGTAAGTCTAATATATATGTATATATATAATATATATGTTGGAGTGTGTATGTGTATATTTATATATGCTTATATATGTATATGTATATATATATTTATATATATACTATTATTATTTGGTAACTGGAAACTAGCAATACTGCTATTAATTACTCTATATTAGCTTCATTTCCTGGTTTCTACAGCCAGAAAGAATAATTTGTTAAGATTCTGTTTAAAGGTCATCTGCTCAGGAATATTTTTTTTTCACTTCTTCTACATTAGTTAGTGGAAATTCTTAATTCCTATAAGTTTAAAGTAATCTAAAATAGTATTTTCTACAGTTTCATATTTAATCTATCTATCTGCTTTACAGTTAGACCTTAGACTTTCTAATACTGGATTGTGGTCTTAATATTTTTATATTCTATTTAGGTCAGACACTTGCACATAGGAAAGACTTACTAAACATAGGTGTTTGGCTGACTAAATTATTATTAAAGTAAGTATACTCTCTATATCTTATCTCTAACAAGTCTGGTTCAGAAGAAATTTAGCATCTGTATTTAACTCACAAACTAACCCTTAATAGTGAACTAATTGCAAGTTACTAGAAAACAAAGAAAGCTCACTTCCAGAAGCCTGATCAAGTCCAGCTCAATATTGGCTCCCCAGTGATTCCAATTCCATCAATTCTGTGTTCCTTTATTATGGCCAGTGAGCCTTTACTTGAAATTTCTCTCCTATGTGGAATTCCTAAAGTATTTCAGTTAAAATGTGTCTTAGGCGCTATACTGATGACCACATTATACTCCAGTACTTTTAATACTGTAGATCTGCCTCTTGTTTGAATAAAGCAGCTCCCCAAAACAATTGACTTTCAATTATGTTAGAACTGCAAATTGTTCTTTTTGTGTAGCGTTAGTGGCAGAACTCTGCCTCCGAACTTAATTTTGCATTCCTCCACTGTGTAAATGCAGCTGACTTACTAGATTGTTGAGTATTTTATATATATATATATATATATATATATATGAAATACCAACTCTAAGAATTAAGCTTATTTCAAACTGCCTCTTGTAGACCCAGGAACACACCTGGTTTCTTTTTTTTTTTTTTTTTAATTTTTATTTTGCAATACAATTCAGTTCTACATATCAGCCACAGATTCCCTTGTTCTCCCCCCTCCCGTCACCCTTAACTTCCCCCCAGCCCACCCCCCATTCCCATCTCCTCCAGGGCAAAGCCTTCCCCACAGACTGAGATCAACCTGGTAGACTCAGTCCAGGTAGGTCCAGTCCCCTCCTCCCAGGCCGAGCCAAGGGACCCTGCATAGGCCCCAGGTTTCAAACAGCCAACTCATGCAATGAGCACAGGACCCGGTCCCACTGCCTGGATGCCTCCCAAACAGATCAGGCCAATCAACTGTCTCACCCACTCAGAGGGCCTAATCCAGTTGGTGACCCCTCAGCCATTGGTTCATATTTCATGTGTTTCCGTTTGTTTCGTGCTAGAAACCTCATCCAACTACTGAGGGATCTGGATGCAGAGATCCATGACTAGGCCCCGGATGGATCTCTGGGAGTCCAATTAGCGAGAATGAGGAGGTTTTATATGAGCGAGAATTGTTGAGACCAAGGTTGGATAAAGCACAGAGACAAATAGCCACACCTGGTTTCTAATGAGGACTCCCAGCACCAATTCTCATAGCTCTTACATCCTCTCTTAGACACGCTCATTGTAGTTTGGAAATACCTTTCTCAAGCATTCACATACATTCTATCTTCTCTCATTCTGTTTCCTTCCCAATCTAAGGACACATGGGTAAGGAAACATTTTGGTTTGGTTTTGTATTTGTTGTTGTTTTATAGACTCTATATTGTAGAGTCAAAAACACAATCACAGTAGTTCTAAATATCTATTGCAATGTTTGAAATGAAATTATTCACAGAGAGGAGTCTTTTATTGCTACCTATTTAAAAACATTTTGAAATGAAAATATGTCCCATTGGAATTTCTAGAAGTAGTAATCTTTCTATTTAAACTAACTTTTATCAAAAGCTAAAAGACCCTCATTCAGGTCCCGATTGTGTTATTACTCACATCCAACTATTGAAGATCAGAACTAGCAGTGAAGAATGGCACCATTTTATCAGGATGTCTCAGTTCTCCAATCTCTTGATGTAAGACTGAGATCACTTTATGAGCATCTCCTGGGAAGGTTGCACAATCAGCTTTTGACTTCTTCACTAGGGAAACTTGAACCACTGGAAATTATCTTGCACCTGCTTATGCCATTTATTTTTGCATAAAATCTAAGTTGTAGCAAAATGGATGTCACCAGGAAGCATCTAAATAAGTGAAGATTCCCATGTCTGAAAATCAGAGGCAGTAAATGAAGAGTATTATATACGATGAGGTCGGCTTTTTTGAGTAGGGGAAATAAGGATACTCTGATTAAATATATGAAAGCAACATGATTATTTAACAGTAACTTCTATTCTTATTGTCCGTCTGAAAAGGATAAGTGTAAAATCATTTATTTTTGTTTAGAATAGTTAACCACATTTTCAAGAGTTTCTGCCTAATAAATGCTTCAACATTTTAGGAACTATTTAAATTCCTCATGGATTTGGGCAATGTTTGTTTTGTTTGGTGCATATTTAGCACAATACCATAAGGAGATTATGTGGATTATTTGTAGTTGTTAGGGAATTTTACTCAGTTTTGCAACAGATTATTAGTTTACTTTTATGCAAAATATTTATTCTGGAAAAATATTTTAACATCATAACAAGCTCACAACTTATTATTTTTAACCTGGCTTCAAAAATCACTATTTAATTTCATTGTGTAAACCATTGTAGGGGCCAATACGAAATATAATCATTGTCTTCTTGTAGTGGTATTTGCTCCGCCCATGACCTCAGGCTATAGGGCCCAAAGTAGCCCGCACTTCCTGCTGCTGTAGTGACCTCTTATAAGTGAAGGGAGAAGGGTCACATGCTCCTTCTGCCTGAGAGATGGATTCGCCCATGGTCAGATCAGAGGACGACTTCAGCTGTCTACTCCATTCTGTATTCATGAGTATGTTTCCTCAATTTATGTCTTAATAAATTCTGTTACCCATTTAACAGACTCACGTGGATTGATTGTAATATCTTTTGCACCTTACTTGCTATTGTGAAATAAGAAACTGCTGGAGAGGGACATTAATTTAGCATCTAAGTTTTGAAATTAAGTAAAGTTAAAAATTAGAAAATTTGGTTTCTTCAATATTAGACGTAGTCAATAATGTGTTAAATGTATATTATAAACATGTAAATAAAAGATATTTAACCTATTAAATTTACCTTGTTGTATTTAATAAAATGCGATTAAAAATAAATTGCACTGCTAAGTAGGGAAAATGATACCAGTCTCTCCAAGCTTCCTCTGATGACAATTAGAAATGGGATACTGACAATCACAGTAGCACTGCAATTTCCATATCAGCTTGGAGTTTACTCTGAAGCAGCTTCAAACTTGAAATACTTAAACACAAAAGAAATCATTATAGATATGTAGTTAGAAAATCTAGTATTTTGTTTCTGAACATGTTTTGAAAAGCTAATGTAACATGATTATAAATATACATTGAACATCTTCTACAGTGTGTAGATTTTTTTTTTCAATTAACTTTTGGTAAGTAGATTCCATTATCCACCAGACAGAGAACGAGGTCTGCTCCTGTTGAAAATCCAATCACCATCTAGTGGGAATCTCTTCCAAATGGATCCTGGAACTCACTGAGGGGGACATAACACACGGTGGTTGAAGTTTGCATCTGTTTCTTTTACTTTTTCCAGAGATTCGCCTGCTAACTTTTACCCTAATTGAATATTTCCTTCTTTAATCATTAAATGGTCATATGCTTAGAATCAGATAGCTTTAGTGAAGTTTTGACAAATTCTCAGGATAGAGAAACTACTAAGAAAAAGATGCCTGCTGAGACTGTAACCCCTTTAGCTGGTACAAGTATTAACATTTTAGCACCTCTAAGGTAGTAAGGTGAATCATTGCAGTAACAACTGCAGTGCTCTGTTTATACAATGTCTCCTTTGAGATTTGCACCCAAGACCATGATTGTAATGAAATCCAAGGCCAAACTCTAGGTAATTTTTATACAGTTAAGCTCTGGATCCTTACTTACAAAGTTTCTTTGTGACAGCTATGCTTCAATATGCCCAAAACATCTTAAGACCATCTTAAAAACAGAAATCAGTTGCTCATTTGCCACCCAAACAGTTTTTGGTTTTCTTTTGTGTATAATTTATCTTGCAAACATTTCCCTTTGACATGGCCAGTATTTAATTTTCAACACGTGCTTGCTCATATTAACATAATTGCATTTCCTAGTCACACTCTATTCCCCCAAATGATCTACTATTCTGCTATGATATTACACTTCTCAAAGCACAGCTCTGATTGTTTCACAATACTGTCCATGAGCCTATCAAGTGTCACTGGGGGATATGACCCTGGATGTACTATTCTTTTGCAGGAAGTTGCTGTGGGATGTTCTCTATGCTGTGAATGTGTTACTCTCATTGGCTAATAAATAAAGTGCTGATTGGCCAGTAGCCAGGCAGGAAGTATAGGCAGGACAAGCAGAGAAGAAAATTCTAGAAACAGGAAGGCTGAGTCAGTAGACGCTGCCAGCTGCCACCATGAGTACCAACATGTAAGATACTGGTAAGCCACGAGCCATGTGCCAAGGTATAGATTTGTAGAAATGGGTTAATTTAAGATGTAAGAACTAGATAACTAGAAGCCTGAGCCATTAGGCCAAACAGTTTAAATAATATAAGCCTCTATGTGTTTATTTTATAAGTGGGCTACGGGACTGCTGGGGCTTGGCTGACCTGGAGAGAAAAGCTCTAGCTACAGGAAGTAAAGGCTTTTGAGCCTAAATATAAAAATATGAACAGAGCTGTAAAAGAAAATACCTTGTTTAGGAATCAGAATGTAGTCATTTAGTTTTATGCTTATGGTTTGAATTGTGGGGTTGGAGAGAGAGAAGCATAAAAAGAAATAGTAAAAATTTCCATTTCCTTTTCTTTAATTTTTGGGGTGTGTGTGTTATGCACTGTATGTGCATGTATATCTAAGTGTGCATGCCTGTGTATGCACATGTGAGGGCTCCAGGTATACTCCCTCACCACATTATCTCTTTGAGACAAGATCTCCCCTTGAATCCAACTCTCATGTCTTCAGCTACGATGTCAGGGAACAATCCACCATGATCATCCTGTCCATGACCCTAACACTGGTGGGATTATAGGCATATAAAAGACCATGCCCAGCTTGTTACATGCATGCTAGGATCTGAACTCAGATCCTAATGCTTGATAACAATTATTCTTAACCAATGAACCATTTTTCTAGTCCTTGCTATTTTCTTTATCACAAATGTTTTCATACTCAATAGCCATATGTCTAACCCAGTTCAAATGTCTTTTTTTTTTCAATAAATTCTCTCGGGTACAACTTAGCAGAATTCATTATTTTATTCCAAATACAAGCTGCTTTCTCATATACTCTGCATAGCATCTTAAATATTCGTGTGTAAACTTGAGACTCCTTCATGGTGGCAATAAGCTATGTTTAAGAAGAATTTGCATGAGGTTTGTAATTTTCATCCCTCAAGTTACCTTTTTATAAGAAAACCTCAAGGTACAATAATTATAAAGCAAAGAATGAATGACAGCTGTTCTGTTCTTGCAGGAAAAAAAATTAATAAACATGAGTGTGCCCTAAGATAGAACTTTTTTAAATTCCAAAATATTTTAAGTAAAATCACAAAGACAATTTCACATAAAAATTAAAATAGAGAAACTTCATAACATCATAATCAAAAGCCATCACATATTTTTAGATAAGTTTCTTTTTTATTTTATTTATTTTTTATTTTTTATTTTATAATTCAATTTAATTTTACATATCAGCCACGGATTCCCCTGTCCTCCCTCCTCCCACCTCCCTAGCCCCCCCCCCCATTTCCATCTCCTCCAGGGCAAGGACTCCCCTGGGGATTCAGCTCAGCCTGGTAGATTCATTCTAGGCAGGTCCAGTCCCCTCCTCCTTCACCCAGGCTGAGCAAAGTGTCCCTGCATAGGCCCCAGGTTCCAAACAGCCAGCTCATGCACTAAGGACAGGTTCTGGTCCCACTGCCTGAGGGCCTCCCAAACCGTTTAAGTTAATCAACTGTCTCACTTATCCAGAGGGCCTGATCCAGTTGGGGGCTCCTCAGCTATTGGTTCACAGTTCATGTGTTTCCACTAGTTTGGCTATTTGCCCCTGTGCTTTTTCTAATCATGGTCTCAACAATTCTTGTTCATACAATCCCTTCTCTTTCGCACCTATTGGATTCCTGGAGCTCCACCTGGGGCCTGGCTGTGGGTCTCTGCATCAGCTTCCATCAGTCATTGGGTGAGAGTTCTACCACGACAGTTAGGGTGTTTGGCCATCCAATCACCAGAGTAGTTCCTACTGGACATTATTTATTACAGGATATTGAGTGAGCCTTTAAAGAATTAAAATCAGATTAGGTAAAAGAAATGTTTCTGGGTTTTGAATTGAGTCTAATGTAATAATGATTATCATTATGTACAAAGTATGAAATTTTACACTTTTACATTAGTTTTCATTTTCTTTTTACATTTGCATTTGCCCTGTGTAATAAGTTGGTTTCAATTATTGAATTGCTTTGTAATAGAATGGTCTTGCTGGGATAAAATAGTCCTCTCATTAAACTATAGAGTTATTCAGTGTGTAGGCTCTTGACTGGGACTATGAAGCTACAGCCTATTTTGCACATGTAATCTACTCTTGGTTATCTGTGACTGGCCTGTCCGTAGTGCAGAGAACTGTATTTCAACGTTTATCAATAACTCTGCGGCACATGCTCTCCTTTATATTTTTTGTTAATATAAAATTTAGGTCTCTTTTCATTTTCCATTCTGACTGCATCACAGTAGGGATAGAGTATAATGACTTAACCACATGTTCGTTTGCTACACGAAGAGTTGAAAGCAGCCCTGAGTGCTACTCAGCATCACACAGTCAACTTAGCAGAATGAAGGCTGCCAGAAACAGCTATGTGAGTAAGGCTAAAAGACATAGTTGGCCTTCTACTATCTCAAATGAGAAAGCATGCATGAAAACAGTCAAGAACGAAATACCATGCCAGTGCATTCTGAAAACAATCCTAAATTTCATCATAAATCAGGTGAAACTATGCTGTAGTGGAAGAAGCACTTGGCCTGCACCTGAACTTGTGTTGGTTCATTGTGTCTTTGAAAGAGTCTAGAATCTTCTGGGAAACACCTGGCCTCTGGATATGCCTGTGGGGATTATGTTATATAAATTTGGGTGGGAAGACACACCTACTCTTTGGGATACCCTTCCCTTGTGGGGATCCTGGACCGTGTGTGTGGAAAAAGAGCCAAGCAGCAGCATATATTCATTTCTAATTGTTAACTACGATGTAATATGGCCACCTACTTCAAGCCCCTGCTGCCTTTACTTCCTCACTATGATAAACAGAAAGTGCCTGAATTGTGAGCCTAAATAAATCTTAATTGTTTAAGTTGCTTTTTTGGAGCATTTTTCATGGCGACAGGAGAAGAAACTAAGCCAGTGGCCATTTCCTATCCCCATAGTTAGGCTATGTGGGAAGTGCAGTTGGTACTAAACAGCTCATGATTTTCATGCTCAGCTTCCTTCCCAACTTCTATTGGTACATTTTTACCCCCACTGGATGACTCTTCTGAGGCCCTGCTTTCATGGTGGAGCTGACCAAATTTCTTCTGTACTTAGTGAGCTTAGGATACAGGCTGGCCAACACTGTCAGTGATTTCTCAGCCCAGAAACAGAGATTGTCGGTTGGAAATGCTGAGCTCTATGACTTTTTATTATGCTTTACAACAAATCTATAGAACAGAGGCAATGATAGAAAAGGTATTTTCTCCTTGCTTTGCCTGAGCAGGCAAGTAGCCATATTCAGGAAGAAAAGAACCAGGTACAGCTGGTGGTCTCCAGAAATGGAGATCTGAAATAAGCCGTCTAACCAAATATATCCCTTATTTTTTTAATTAAAAATGCAGTATAGGTGAAGTTACAAATCAACAAGAAGTGTATAGATTACTTGTTTATTATGTTCAATGTGAGAAGAAAGACAGACAGATCACGTGCCAAAAACACAGATAGAGACCAATCTGTATACATTAAAAAATTTAATGTTACAAAGTATTAAAGAGACAAAATAAGGATGTGGAGAGATGGGGTTAGGATCACAGATGGAAGAGGCACTATTGTTAATATGTAGAATCTTCCAAACTTAAGATTCCTCAATGCAATCTCAGCAAGCTATCCTATAGAACTTGGTGAAATTATTCTAAAGTTTATATGGAAAGCAAAGGACCTAAAGTAAACAACAAAATGATGAAGAAAAAGTTAGAATAGTTATACTATTTAACATCAAGATTTACTAAATAGCTACAGAAATCAAGGCAGTTTGGTCCTCAAGAAAGAACAGTTACACAAATCAATTTTAGTAAACAAATACTCATGAAATAGACCTACATAAATACAGTCATGTGATCATTGTCAAAGACTCAAAGGCAATTCAGTGGATAAAAGAGAAAATTTTCAGTAAATACTTTTGGAAAAATCAGTCTGTATAAGGAAAAAAACCTTTAAGTTGACCTATGCTTTATACACACACACACACACACACACACACACACACACACACACACACAAAGTTGAATACAAAACTGTAAAACTTCTTATGGGAAAATACCTAAGAAAATCTAAATGTTTTAGTTTTCATAAGCATTTTTAAAAATTTATTTTTATTGAAAATAGATTATTCTCTAATACAATACACTCCAACCACAGTTTGCCCTCTCCCTACTCCTCCCAGCTTCTGCCCACCTCCCCCACCAAATTCACTTCCCTTTCCTTTCCTCTTAAGAAACGAGCTAGCCTCCAAGACACAATGGCCAAATAGGACAAAGCAAGAAACAGTAAGACAAAATAAAGGCGCTCATAAAGAGGCTGGACAAGGCAACCCAATAGGAGTAAAAGAGTCACAAGAGCAGGCAAAAGTGTCAGAAACACACACATTCCATAAGCCTTTAGAGTATACAAGCATACCACATAATCTATGAAAGGAAAACTTCTATACATATACCCTAGTAAATTTAAAAACTTCTTCTTTTTGTAAAACATTCAAATAAAAAGAAAGTCACTCACTGACTGGGAGAAAATATTTGCAATACACATATATAAAAGGGGAAATTTATCTAAAATATACAAGAACTTCTTGAAACTCAAGAATATGAAAACAAACAACCAAATTGAAAAATTGATAGAAGACTTGAATAGACATCTCATCAAAGACATACATATGGTAAATAACATGAAAATATTTTCCACCTCATTTGCATTAGAGAAATGCAAATGAAATCAACAATGCAATACAACTACACATATTTAAGAATGGCTGGAATCCTGAAAAAAAAAACTGCAATACTGATTTCTATCAAAGATGCTGAACAACAAAAACTCGTTCATTGCTGGTGCACAGTGTGGCTATTCACCACTCCAAAAGACAATTCATGAGCCTGTAACACATTCTTGCCTAATGATCCAGCATTTGTATTTCACTTAAAAACATGCACACACAAAACCAGCTCACAAATGTTTATAGTTAATCCAATAAACAGTTATTAAAAGTGAAAGCAACTAAATTGTTTTTCCAGCATGTCAGTGATAAAAAAACCTGCATCACATTCACAGAGTAGTAAACTACTGAGTGATGAGAATCGACAGGTGAAGAAAATATACAAAGCCATGTACAAAGGCCAACTTATAGCACAGATGTTGACAACAGCCACTTGGAAAAGTCTCTCTCAATCTCTCACTACATGTATATGTATATATATATATATATATATATATATATATATATATATATGTGTGTGTGTGTGTGAATACCATATATATGTGAATACCATATATGTGAATTTCCATATATATTCATATATATATATATATAAAAATAATATATAAATGTGTGTGAGTGTGTTGACATCAAAAAGATCTCCTATCTTGATCAAGTAGGCTTCATCCCAGAAATGCAGGGATATTTCAACATAAGAAAATCTGTCAGTGTAATCCAAAATATAAACAAACTGAAAGAAAAAATATGTGATCATCTCATTAGATACTTAAAAAGCCTCTGACAAAATCCAAAATCCATTCATGATAAAAGTCTCAGAGGGATCAGAGATACAAGGGATATACCTAAATGTAATAAAAAGCAATATACAGCAAACCTATAGCCAATATCAAATTAAATGGAGAGAAAGTCAAAGCAACTCCACTAAAATCAGGAATAGGACAACGCTGTCTGCTCTCTCCATATCTATTCAATATAGTACCTGAAGTTTTAGCTAGAGTTACAAGGCAATTAAAGGAGATCAAGGGAATACAAATTGGAAAGGAAGAAGTCAAAGTATAGCTATCGGCATATGATATGATAATATAGATAGGCAATCCCAAAAATTCTATCAAGGAACTCCTGCAGGTGATAAACAACTGCAGTGAAGTGGCTGGATACAAAATAAACTAAAAAAAAAAAAATCAGTAGCCCTTCTATACTCAAATGACAAATGGGCTGAGAAATTAGGGAAAAAACACCCTTTACAATAGCCTCAAATAATATATCTTGTTAACTCTAACTAAACAAGTGAAATAATTGTATGACAAGAACTTCAAGTCTTTGAAGAAAGAAATTGGAGAATATATCAAAAGATGGAAAGATCTCCCATTCTTAGGTGCTGTGAGATATCTTTCTGTATGCTGTGAATATGTGTTGCTCTGATTGGTTAATAATAAAGCTGCCTGTGAGGTGGAGCTGGCCACCAGCTGGCATAAGCTAAACAGCATGGCAAATTCCCACTATAGTACACAATGCCTCTCCAAGCTGCACAGCACACAGTGTGGAAGAGTTAGCTCTCTCTCTATATATAAGGTTTCTGTTCTACATGCTCCTTGATGAAGGCATAGACCCACTGCTTCCCAGAGCTGGCTGCGCACATGGCTCCCAGAGCTAGCAGTAAACATACCACTGCCATATTGGGAAGCTGAGATGGGTGGAGTCAGCAGTCAAGGCAGCTGCTTTTGTCCTACCCACTCTGCAGTTTAAAGCAATAGATTCCTGTGAGATATCATTCTGAATGCTGTGAATATGTGTTGCTCTGATTGGTTGATAAATAAAATGCTGATTGGACAGTAGTTAGGTAGGAAGTATAGGTAGGGCAAGCACAAAAGAATAATTCTGGGAAGAGGAAGGACTGAGTCAGGAGTCACCAGACAGACACAGAGGAAGCAAAATATCAAGGCAGAACTGAGAAAAGGTATCAAGCCATTTGGCTAAACATAGATAAGAAATATGGGTTAATATAAGTGTAAGAGCTAGTCAGTAATAAGCCTGAGCTAATGGCCAAATAGTTATAATTAATATAAGCTTCTGAGTGATTATTTTATATGTGGGCCACAGGACTGAGGGGGCCTGGTGGGACCAGAGACACCTTCCCACTACATTTGGCTGCCCAAGTTTAAGCAAGAGTTTCCACCTAAAACCTGAGAAAGCTTTTCAAAAAGAGATTCTGAAACAGAGCTAAAAACAGCTTCCTAGTGTATCTCTTAGGCGAGACACTGCCTGTGGGCTTCAGCTAAAGGATGGCAGGTTTGCCTCATGTGGGCTTGACCTGCAGCATGGTGGATTCCCGCCATGGTATGCAGAGGCATCTCCAAACTTCCCAGTATGCTGCATGGTGGATTTAGCTTTTGCTAGTAAAACAACGACAACAAAACCCAGAGGTTTCTGGGCTATACACTGCTTTGATAGAGTCATATACCCACTGCCTAGCAGAGTCAGTGGAGAGCATGGCTCCCAGAGCTGGTAGTGAATTATCTCCACCGTGTTGAAAAGCTGACATGGGTGGAGTCAACAGCAAGGCTGCCGTTTCAGTACTGACCACTGCAGTTTAAAGCAATAGATTCACAATAAGGCAGATTCACATAGAATAAGACTTTAAATGGTTTACAGTGTGTGTAAAAATGTACATAGGCTTAGAAGAGAGAAGAAAAAGAGTATATGCAGTTATATAAAGAAACAGTTAATTTTAAAAAATAAAGTCTTTAAAGAGACAGTAAAAGTAATAAAATAAGCCATGTAAAGATGGAAATCACACAGAGTCTAGATTATATTGTCTTTGGGAATTTTAACTGCAGAAAGACATTTGATTACTAAGGCTGCTAAGTTAAATCAATATATGTATTTTAAAGGTATCTTGACTTCAAAGTTTGGATCTAAGGATATGTTGCTTTGGAAACGATTCTCTGCTTTTGTTTCCACAGGAAGCAAGAAGGTATGGACTTGTTCCAGGTTAAGATAGATCAGATTTGATCAAGCTAGACATCCTGAACCGTAACAGTTGGTACCTATCAACAAAAATTATAAGCCAGTCTTCCCAGGACTTGACCATTATCTCAAATTTTCTCAGGATTCCTATAAGATTACCAGCACCCCCTATCAGCAGGAAGTAGCCTAGAACACTATGCCCACATTCCCAAAAAATGGATTATGGATATTTGTCTTTGTTTAAAGATTGGTTACAAATTGTTATTGGTCATAATTAATATCTTTCTTAAAAAAGGAGGGTGGATAGGATACAGATATGATAAGATGAAAGGGCAGATTATTGAATCTACTTTTAAAGAGCAACAACTTGTGTGAAATGTTTTAAATTGCTATAGATTTTAGTTTATTACCAATTTAAAGCTAAATTTGTTATACTGTATGCATATTTCTACTCTTGTTTAAGGTATTATGTTTGTACAGCTCATTTAAAATTGTAATGTATAATTAAGAAATACAGATTAATGATTAGTCTCCATGATATGCAAACTTATACTCATGTTAGTTAAGTTTTCTAGGTATACATAGATATATTTCAATTAGGTAGGTAATCTTCAGACACTTCAAAGACTTATAGAATATGGCATTTAAAATGTTTTAAAAACTTTGACTTTTTGGACATTGAGATATGTCTGATCCTGGCAGTATCAATCTACTTCAGAGAAGATAATGGACATTGAAGAAACTCATTATGGAATGTGCTTTCTTTGTGGCAAAAGTTAGCCACTGAGCAAGAAAGTGTCCTTGTATCAACTGCTTGACAGTATGTTGTATAAACTAGACATTCAGGACCCATAGGAAGGTGACCACTGAATTTTGCAAGACAAGATAGTCCTTCAGGTTCCTGCTTCACAGAAGAAACTGCCAGACATTCTACAGGACACAAAAAGAAGCAACTGAGAGACTCTAGGCCTATAGGCTGAAGAAGGATGGCCCAAAGTTTCAGAAGGACTTTGGGTGACTGTCCAGGCAGGCAGCTTTCTCTGTCATTCTAGATTTTTGGAAGTTGCTTACAATGCACTTCCTGTTTACTTAGGTAATATTATATTCTTCTGGTGTCTTTGATGTAGTTGAATATTAAATATGATTTTCCTTGGTTATGTTAAAGGATAAGTTAGATATGAAAACTTATACTCACAAATATAGGATAAATAGAATAGGATGATAAGCTTAGAATGAAGTTTGATATAATAGGTCAGAGTTTAATCCAGGTTTGGATTAACATAGATATATTTATGCATAGGAAAATTTATATAAACACTGACAGATGGATATATTAATTTACAGCTAGACACATATACATATTCATTTATACATAAATATCTATCTAAATTTTATCTATCTATCATTTTAAAAAATGACTGTCAAAGGCATATACTGTCAATATGATATAGGACCATAGATTTTTTATTATTTCTAAAGGAATAACTGATTGATCTGGAAGAAGGAATATCTAAGATGAACCAGGGGCATCATGAAGTTTTTAAAATAGAAAGGCACTTGAAAGAACTTACAGTGACTGGCAGATGTGCAAGGGGCATATGAAACTGATTGAAAAAGCAATCAAAGGTCATATTTGGGACAATTTGAGTATTGAAATGAATTAGGTAAAATTTTATAATAATGCAAATTATAAAAATAAGTTTTTATAATTTATATTCTATACTGATATAAAATTAATTAAGTAATTAATTAATTAAATGGATGAATGGATGGAAAAGAAGAAAGGAAGACAGAAGTGGAGGAAGCTGCAGACTTATTCCAGCCATTATGAGTCATAACTGATCTTATAGAGGACCCAAGCTTGGTTCCCAGAAGACAGGTTGGGAGGCTCACAACTGCCTTCTCACAGCCTGAGACGTCATGCCCTCTTCTAGATTCTTCCAGCATCTCCTCTCCCACATGCACAGACCCAATCACAGACAAACACATTCATATGTAACAAAAAATGAAAAGTAAATTCTTTTAAAAGCACTCTTTGTCATCTGTGTAAATTAAAACTAGGAAAAGTACTCACTTAGCATGAGCATAAACAACACAAAGACTCATGAACACATACAATAAGTTACCATTAACTAAGAAAGGTAATACCTAACAGTGATGAAACCTGATAAGCAGCAAGGGCAAGTTCACACTAGCCATTATTTTAAAGAAGAAAATAGTCACAGAAGGTTAGGTCAGACACACACTGAATACATGTGGGTGAAATTTACTACTCTGCACTTTTGAATTATTCTTATTGCTTAATATTTTCAATAGGTAGTTTGCCAATCAGCTTGTGGAGTTTTGAATGATTAGATAAGAAAGAGTTCATATATTATCCTGGTTTTGTAAGTTATGTGTAGAAACAATAAAGTTCTGGGGTTTCAGAGAAGAAGCCAAATTACAGATTACTGAAAAAAAAATTAACTGATCCAAAAAGCTTCCCAATTTTCTGAGAAACCTTTCCACTCTCGGGCATATACCCAAAGAATACTCAATCATACCACAAGGACACTTCCTCAACCATATTCATAGCAGCATTTTAGTAATAGCCAGAACCTGGAAACAACCAAGATGCCCTACAATCAAAGAATGGATAAAAAAAAATGTGGAATATATACCCAACAGAGTACTACTCAACAGTAAAAAACAATGATATCATGAAATTTTTAGGCAAATGGATGAGACTAGAAAATATCATTCTAAGTGAGGTAACCCAGACTCAGAAAGACAAACATGGTATGTACTCACTCATAAGTGGATACTAGATGTAAAGCGAAGATTAACCAGACTACAACCCACAGCTACAAGGAAGCTAGCTAACAAGGAGAACCCTAAGAGGGATACATGGATCACCCTGGGAAGGGAAAATAGATGAGATCTCCTGAGTAAACTGAGGGCGAGAGGAGACAGTAGAGAGTAGAGGACAGGGGATGAAAACACAAGGGAATGGGATGATTGAGCTGGAACAGGGATGGAATGGGGGAGCAATGAAAGAGATATCTTGATAGAGGGAGACATCATGGGGATAGGGAGAAACTTGGTGCTAGGGAAGTTCCCAAGAATCCAAAAAGATGACCCCAGCTTAGACTACTAGCAGTAGTGGACAGGGTGCCTGAACTAGCCTACACCAGTGATTAGATTGGTGAATACCCTGTCATCATAGAGCCTTCATTCAGTAACTGATGAAAGCAGATGCAGAGATCAATAGCCAAGCACCAGGCTGAGCTCCAGGAGTCCAGTAGAAGAGAGAGAAGAGGGACTCTATGAGCAAGGGCATCAAGATCATGATGGGGAAATCTACAGAGACAACTGAACCAAGCTAGTAGAAATTCATGAACTTTAGACAAACAGCTGTGGAAGCTGCATGGAACTAGACTAGGCCCTCTCCATAAGTGAGACAGCTGTGTAGCTTGGTCTGTTTAAGGGGCCCCTGGCAGTGCAATCAGGATCTATCTCTTGTGCATAAGCTGGCTTTTTGGAGCCCATTACCTATGGTTGGATACCTTGCACAGCCTTGATGCAGGGTGGAGGGGCTAGGACCTGCCTCAACTGAATGTACCAGGCTTTGCTGACTTTCCATGGAGGCCTTACCTTTTCAGAGGAGAGGATGGGGGATGGGATGGGGGGAATCTGTGATTGGTATGCAAAATGAATAAAAAATTTCTTTTTTTTTTTTTGTTAGTTTGAGACAGGGCTTCTCTGTGTAGCTTTGGAGCCTTTCCTGGAACTCACTCTGTAGCCCAGGCTGGCCTCAAACTCACAGAGATCCACCTGCCTCTGCCTCCCAAGTGCTGCTGGGATTAAAGGTGTGCGCCACCACCACCACCACCACCACCACCGGCATAAAAAAATTCTTAATGATGAAAAAAAAAGAGAGACGATTGAGCCTGTATGATAATAAGTATTCAGAGATGAGTAATGCCTAGGGGGCACTCACCAACCTAAGACAGAACGCCTGTGTGGCCTGGCCAGGTGTCTCCATGACAGGTAAGGTGACCTGCTGACGTCCCATGCAACCTAACTCAGAAGCTCATTTTTTAGTAAAAAGGGGGACCTGTAGGGCCCTGGCCCCCATTTTGGATAACTGTTTTCTTGCTTGCTGATCTTGACCTTGATATCCTCCCTATGCTAATTCCCTGCCTGGTTCCACCCTCCTGAATGCTAAAGGGAAGTTCCTTGTATGTGTATCCTGCATATTGGGTGTTAACAGCTTAGATGCAGGATTGTAAAACATCAGTAGCGAACTTCTGCTCCCTGGGGTTCTCCCATTGTGCTGTAAGCCTGTATTTAAGACCTCCTCCCTCCTTCAATAAGGCTTTGCCCTGGAGGAGATTGGAATGGGGGGCGGGCTGGGGGGAAGGTGAGGGGGGCAGGAGGGGGGAGAACAAGGGAATCTGTGGCTGATACGTAGAACTGAATTGTATTGCAAAATAAAAATTAAAAAAAATAAATAAAAATAAACAGTATTTGGCATTCAAAAAAAGAAAGAAAGAAAGAAAGAAAGAAAGAAAGAAAGAAAGAAAGAAAGAAAGAAAGAAAGAAAAAGAAATAGAAAGATCCAAGAAGCTAACGGACGTACATATTCAGTGGCCTCATACAACGACATAAGCAAGTAGAGGATTTTATGTATATAGAAAATCACTAATGTGATGACACATCTTCACAATGGCATGGGAAATTAATTGGGTGAATGCTTCCTTCTGCTGTTTTCTTAATATTTTTTGAAAAAGATGTTCTTAAGCTTCCAATTTTAAGAATGATTCATCATTCTAAGTCATCTTTTGGCAATTATTACTATTTTTAAGTAACCACTACCATAGATATTTATGTCAAACTAGGAACAAAGAAGATGATGTGGTTACATTTAATAGATAACTTTAATACATGTTTGTTAACTAACAAAACCACTTCTCTTAATTACCTTACACTTACATATGATTCTTTATCAAAAAGAAAAAGAGTATATATGCTCAATCAGCTTGAGGGAGGAAAGAATATAAAACTATCTGTCCATAACCTTGAAAGTAACATGTGAATTCCTTTGGATAAAGGTTACTAAGGCTCTTGAAGATCTAGTCATTGTTTACTCCCAGGGTTCTCAATCCTGGCACAGTTGACTTTTGAACAACATAAGTAGTTTGTTAAATGAGGGTTCTGGGCATTTGATTTTAGTAACACTTTTGTCTAATACTTACTAGGTATGTGGCAAATACTCCATCCTCAGTTGCAATAAACAAAAATGTCTAGAATCATTGGCAATGTTCTTTCTGGGCAGGCACTGCATCACACCCAGATGAGAATCACTGTTGTTTAAGTTTCAATTCCCACAAGTCCATCTGTGTTACTTTCTGCTGCTTCTGTAACCAATGACTACAATATAGAGGCTTAACACAGCATCTGGTTATGATCGCAAAGTCAATTGTCAGATGACGAGGCTTTTTTCCCTGCTCCTGGTCTCAAGGATAAAAATAAGATCTTGGCCAGTTGGACTCTTATCAGGAAACTCAAGAGAGTCAGCTTCCAGCTTCATCCAAATACCATTTCCTTAGTGGCCGTCTGCTGGGAGTTATTTGCAGTGTTTTGAGGCCAAGTATATAGCTCATGCCATATCCCTTCTCCCCCACCTTTGAGCACAGCTAGAAAAAGTGAGTCATTTTATGCTCTTCAAACTGAACACATTCTTCTTTCTTGGCTATATTGATCCTCCTCTAGCTGGAGACATTTCCTAGGTTTTAATGGATCAAACAATTAGATTCCTCTCATCCAGATAATCTAAGATAATTTAACCATTGTCAGACATGTAATCCTAATTATAGCTACAAATAATGTTTTGGTAGCATTGCTAGCAAATTAGTACATGGTAGAACAACTGAGGTACACATCTTGGAAAGACATCATTTGAATTATTTGACCAAAAATCTCTATCTTAAACATGAAGAGGTAGTACCTAAAGAGTCACAGTTCTGTAAACATGTTTTCCTAAGCTTCTGAGTTGTCACATGTTTTGGCCAAGACCTTCTCCTTATGTGCTTTTCCATTTAAGGTTCTTCTCAGGTGTGAACTTTGGGAAAGCAGTCCCTTCATCACAAGGTGACAGTACATGCACATCCAGGGAATCTTTCCATCATAACCAGAGTGCCCAATAAGTCATGTACAAGAATTCAGAGTATTTACATTGAAATTTATAAAAAAAAATAAAATAAAGCCCTAAACTCTCTGCAGAGCATTTTAGTGTTTCTGTCCATTACAACATGTCTACCACACAGACACTTTAACCAGCTGAGCTACAGAGCTCTCACAAAACTTATAAAAGCAGCCATATTTTCATGTAAAATATTGTTAAGTATGAATTGTAACAATGTATGTGAGTTATGAAAAATCCAGGATCATTAAAGATCTTTGAGAACCTCAAGGTTTCAGCAATTCAGGCTGATCACTCTAACTTTGGGGAACTTCTTGAGTATTATAGATCTTGTTTTGACTTTTCTGTGTGTTCTTTAACCATATTTAGTTAGAATGAGCTTGATCTCTTTATCTGCTTCACTTGGGTGCAAATGGAGAATGAAACTAATGGTGATGTCTTGGAAGTGCCCCCCCCCCACTCTGTTCCTTGTTTTGTTTGTATTTTAGAGCTTTGAGGGTGGAAGGGCATGGGGAATGAATCTTGGCTGAAGTTTGTCCTTAAAGAATAAGCTAAATATTGGGGGGGGTACTTTACAATAATTTTAGCATATATAAACATTTAAGAATTAACTAAAAGGTTATATTGCTTCTTTTCTCTTATCATTCTGATTCCTTTGCTTCCCAAAATACTTTCCTGAAAGGCTGTTGTAAGTGGCTGATGAGTCAAGGACTGGGGGCTGCATTATCCTTGTTTAAGATGTGCAGATCCCTACTGCTAGCTTTCATAATGCTGGGAGTTACTAGACAAACTGCTGAGAGAGGAATGGCATTAGACATCTTACTCAACTGTGAATACTACAAACTATGATATCAACCCACCAGGCAAGATGTTCCCCTCTGCTATAACAGTGAAATCACTGTTATCGGGGCAACCAACTGATTTGTGATTGCAATTGAGGATGACTCCTCGGGAAGGAATTTATTTCCTTTACCATAAATCCAGTAAAAAAAAAAAAAAAAAACCAATTGTAATTTAGCTAAATATATATGGCATGAAACTTCCTTCTAAACATTTATGTTTAGACACGCAGACAAATGCTACTGTCATTCTTAATCAGGGAGCCTCTCTTTGCAAAGAACTCTAGTGAATGTGGGGACTCATGGCAGTTCAAGATGCTCAGAATAAGTGATTGTTGATTGCCTGACTCAAAATAGGACATTCATTCCACTCTAAGTCTCAGGGAACATTGCAGAACTTGGAGCAGAAAGAATTTTACAGCCAGAAGATAGGGGAAGTAATTTGAAATGGTGTGTTCTGCGCATGATATGTTCACTGCAATCATGAACTCCCAGGAACTGTTTTTGCCTCCACTGGGCCTGAAAAAGACTAAGAATGTCAACAGTCATGGATTGGGGAGGAAGAAATAGGGTCCCACACCACCATCCTCAACTATTTGCCACATATAAATTTTCAGGGAAGGAAGAATCATTGTCTTCAGTTGCAAACTCATGGGTGCTCCTACTAGGCGCCACCTGATAATTTCAAACCTAGGGTCACATAGATAGCCCTGTTTAACTCAGTAAATTCCAAAATGAATTGAACATGGAAAAGGGCCATGTAGGGAGGTAGAGGGAAAGATTGAAAGACGTGGGAGAGACATAAAAGAGGGTTAAGATTATGTTACATAAGTGTATGAAATTGTCAAAGAACAAATTTAATTAATAAAAAATAGAATTTAGATCATGGAAATAAGCCATGAATCATGATTACAGTATATTGAAAAACTTCTTTCTCCACTGTTAATGTGCTGCTGACTATTCATGCCATAAACTATAAAATCATGTCTAACTTGGAAAGTTCAATAAAATAGGATTTGCACATTGTGAGATGGATTTAACATCATAAACATTTTCTAACCATACTTCAAAAGTTTAATAATTAAAAAAAAAAGACTTTTTGAGAATCCAAGTCTCTATTGGTGGAACATTCATGCTTTTTCATTAGTTTTACCTAGAAAACAAGAACATCTTATGAATCATTTAACATCTGATATCTGAGAACTGGCATGTAAGCAGTAGACCACCATCATGGCAGAAACCATGGTGAGCCTTGAGTACCAACCCTTGCAGAAGGAGTTTACTCTCATATCTTTTCCTGTCTCTCCATTCATGTGTATCCTGGTTAGCGTCTATTGATGGGATAAGAACCAGGACCCAGTGCAAACTGGGGAGAAGACCTTTGCTTCACGTTGCAGATCACACAGTCAGAGAGTCAAATGGGAACAGGAATTTGAAACCTGGAGGCAAGAACTGAAACAAAGGTCATGGAGGTACTGCATACTGTCATACTCTTTGTAACTTGCTCAGTTTACTTTTGAATACAACCCAGGGCCACCTGCCCAGGGTAGTGCATGGCACTCCCATATCAATCATTAATCAAGAAAATGCCCCACAGTTTTCTTACAGGTTAATATGATAGAGGTATTTTCTCAATTGGTTTTTCTCTGTCCAAACAACTATAACTTGTATCAAGTTGACCACAAACTAACCAGGACAATGGGCTTCCCATAAGATCCAGACAGTGCTTATAAAGTAGTAGATGCAAGCAGTTACTGGGTTTTATGAATTAATTAGAACAATTTTTTTTTCTTGAAAACATTGTTATTGTAGAGTACAAGACAAAAGAATAACATCAAACTGTAGATTATATAGTGATGGTATTGATATTCAAATTTAATTTTGGAAAACCACAATTAGACACGTACCGTTATTCTTCTGTTATTTGATGTCATATCATGTAAGGTTCTGCAGGTGACAAATAGCATTTTTTCTTATTTATTATTAGATTAACATTGACATGAATAATACCTTTAGGAAATTTGAAGTCTAAACTGTAGTTTTGGCCTTATTTGAAAGCCAGATTGGCTTGGTAAAACGACAAGATTCACATGAGACATGGCTTATGCATCTGAAAAAAATAAAATCTTAGATATTTTAATATCTCAATGGAATTCTTAAATGTGGCAATTTATTATCAGTTGATAGGAACAACAGCAGATTCTGGAAGTACACCCTACAGAGTGGTATGACAATTACTGTTATATATCTCAGTAATCTTCTAATAAACAATATAAGCCTTGTTTGCATTTATCATAGTGAACCCTAAGCAAATACTCAAGTGAAAAAGAAAGCTTACATATTTATAAGAGGAAATTTACATATAACTGCACATAAAATATTCTGTTCCTTTATACTTCTTTAATTTCCACTAAAATCATCGTGTAATTATAGCAGAGATACAAATGTAACCAAAATGATGCCAGGCATTATTAGAGTGTTTCTCAGTTGTAAGGGCATCTGCTCTACGAGAAGTTTCTGGTTTGAGCTTCAGTTTTTATCCCAAGCATCAGATAAAATAAGGACTTTTTAAAAATCTTTTCCTCTTTCAAAGGACAGTGTTCAAAGTGTACCACCCAAAATTATTTTTAAATTGTGTTGAAAACAATTATCATAAACTATCCACACATGTATTTACAAACAATAAACAACAGGTGCATGCAGAAGACAAAGGCTTTGTTTCAGCCTAGGCTATAAAAAGTCAATATCTGAAACATGGAGCATCATTTATAGTCACAGTCTTTTTCTCTGAAGTTCATGTTAATGAATTCTTTCAATATCTTAGTGCCTTTGCAAGGTGAAGTAGGTAGACAGATGAATGTCTGAGTGATACAAACAGTTACATGAACCAAGTTAAATAAAGTAATATTTCAGTCACATTGTAGGGTAGTGAGGTCTGAGAGAGCTTGAAGAAGACAGGCGTCAAGGAATAGATGCACATTTGGAGTTGAGGGTACGTATGCTAGAACATGGTTACAGAGAATATAGAATATTGCTGGGGAACTGCAGATGGCAAATATGCCCAGAGCTTAGAGTCCGCAAAGAAGTGACACAAGAGAAAATGTTGAAGAAATGGATGGAAATGTCATTCAAAGGAGTTTGGTTTGTTTAGTATGCTCTTGAGACAGGACTAATGTATTTTTAAATAATTTTTATATATTTTCTTCAATTGGCATGTGATAATTATGCATGCTAATGGTGTATAGGGTGATTGTTTTGATAGTTTATGAAAAAACTTAAGGCACTTCCAGTCTGAGACTTACTGATGAGAACCAAATCAAACACAACTCTAGCCACAAAATTAAAGAAACAATACATGTTCTCCCTCTCTGTTGTTGATCCAGCTGGGATCAGGCCCTCTGAATGGGTGAGACAGTTGATTGGCTTGATCTGTTTCGGAGGCATCCAGGCAGTGGGACCGGGTCCTGTGCTCATTGCATGAGTTGGCTGTTTGAAACCTGGGGCCTATGCAGTGTTGCTTGGCTCGGCCTGGGAGGAGGGGACTGGACCTGCCTGGACTGAGTCTACCAGGTTGATCTCAGTCTGCGGGGGAGGCTTTGCCCTGGAGGAGGTGGGAATGGGGGCTGGGCTGGGGGGAAGGTGAGGGGGGCGGGAGGGGGGAACAAGGGAATCCGTGGCTGATATATAGAACTGAACTGTATTGCAAAATAAAAAAATAAATAAAATAAAAAAAAAACAAGAAAAAAAAGAAACAATAAATGAAAACTGTCTTAGTAAGCTTGACTATAAAAGCTCTCATTAATTTTCCTCAGCTGAGCACATGAAAATACTTATTGTGTCTTTTGTAGTAAGAAGAAAGCAAAAGTTGAACAGTGAAGCCTCATTCTCCTTGCCTGATCTATAGTAGTTATTCTTATGTGTTAGATCCCCGATAATGCTTAGATTCTGTTCTCAGGCCCAGGAAGCAACTCTAAAGAGTTCCTAAAGTGAACTGTGAAACTTTGAAAACAATCTGGACATTTTAAGTTTCTGAAATCCAGAATGATTTTCAGCACCCCAGCGAATTCCTCTGAAAAATTTATGGGGAATTATTTAACATGGAAATTCTTCAGCTTCTTCACATCTGGGCTCACTGAAATCTGGCAGTGTCCTGTGAAGAATGAATGAATGCTGGATGCCCATGTTTTTGTTTTTGTTTTTGTTTTTCCCCAGTGGTTGACAAATGCCTCCAGTGGTCATTTTATCAATGATCATTCTTCACCTGCTTCTTCAGGGCCTGTTTAATGACCATTGATATCGGGATTAAGTATGAAACATATATAATTGTCTTCTTTGATCAACTATATAGGTACTGTAATAAAATGAAAAACATTCACCTTTTCATTTTCTTTGTCAACTGCTTAGTGATGTATATCTAGGCAGAAAGCTAAAATCTCCACTTTTTTCTTTCTACATTTCCTCTAATGTATGCCGCAGACACCTATGACTTAAGGACTAGAACTTGACGGATGCTACCAAGAAAATCTAAATTCCTGTGAGTTCAAGTTGAGCAAACCGACTGTCTATTGTGACCAGTGGTCCTGGCTTAGCAATTAGGAACAAAGGATACAGGGAACTGTGAGTAAACATTATGTAACAGCATCTACCAAACAAATGCAATTACCTTATGAATTTTGAAGTCATGTTAAAATTCAAAAGCGTGTGGGAAGCTGATATATTATCTAATTTCACCTCTACACTGACAAGAGAGAGACACATGAACAACAGCACTAGACACTGGTCTTTAATTAAAATCAAAGACACTGAAACTTCATATCACTGAGCAAGAATACTGATTTCAATTTCAAAACGATTATCAATAGCGTATAACACATTGTCAAACAAACACACTGCTCTTGCTGTGCGGTCTGCTCTTGTTGGCATTTGGCAGCCTGAAAACACTGTCATGGTATCTAATGCTCATATTTTTTCAAACATAACAAAAGGAGAACAAAAATCTACAAATTATTAGAAAATATTAGCAATCACTGATATCCATGGGTTTCCTCATGTGTTTGGACAAGGGATAAGCTCTCAGTTGCTTTCTTTCCTGATATCCTATGAGATGCACTTTGATCAGATATTACATTTAATAGAAGAAAATAGCATTTTAAAAGAAAAATAGTTTTATGTGCCATTAATTTTAAAAGGAAACCAAAACAGAAGGATTTTAGATTTCACTTAATTAAGTTTCTGTTATGCATCACACCCATAGAAATATACAATATATTACCATTTGAAAATTTCAAAGTGTTAGTGTGTATGTGTGAAGCTGCTATGACATGTTTTCACATATACTGACTCATGAAAAGTATGTGATATTAGTCCTGGTTGTGAGACATACCGGTTCTTTAAAGTATGTCATCCTGAGTATTGTTCTTTCTTTCCCATCCCTGATGCTCAAACCAATATGAATATATTGGTATTAAATGATCCCTAAAACAAGTAAAAAGAAGAAAAAAGATGGAAGAATGGAAAGAAAGAAGGAAGAGAAGGAGGAAGGAAGGAAGGGAGGGAGGGAGGGAGGAAGGAAGGAAGGAAAGAAGGAAAGAAGGAAGGAAGGAGAGAAGGAAGGAAGGAGAGAAGGAAGGAGAGAAGGAAAAGGAAGGAAGAAGTAGCAGGAAGAAGAAGGAGAAACAGCAGCCCAAGAAGTAGCAGAAGAGGATGATGACATCTGATGACAACAATGAAGACTGAACCCAGCAAATTCACAGAATAAATTCTAGAGTTGTCCTATTTAAACTTTGATCTAGTCCATCTAAAACATTCTTTATCTCACCTTTCTTTTCTTTTTTATGCTGGCAAAATTCTTCCAAAGATCAAAGAGATCAAAACATCTCTAAACAATTCCTAGATGATATATATTTGCCTTTTCCACTGAGCATTCTCTAGGCTTTTTTTTCAAGGAGATAAAGAGCCTCTCAGGCATGGCCAGACAGTAGTTAAACATGTAATAGTCTCTCCCACAAGTGAGAAATAGTAATAGTTCCTTGTGGCATCTCAAGTGAGCCCAAAGGTAAAAAGCACATGTACCCAAATTCTTACTCCAGAAATGAAGGTAAACTCTTTAAAAAGAAAAAAAATGTGAAAGGATACTCTGCATATATTTTTGGTGAATATTATTCAAAGTCTTTAATGTTTTTGTTTTGATCTTGAGATAGGTTACGTGTACCTCAGGCTGGCCTCAAGCTTAAGAGTCTGTTCTCACTTCCCATGTGTTGAGATTAGAGCTGTATACCACCATATCAGTACTATTTTATATATCAAATTATTACTTTTACTATAACGGGGCATACATGAATTCAAACTTACTGATTATAAAATTGAAACAGAAAACTAATTAGTTGCCTAGGGTTGCTTGTATATTTATCTATATAAGTAGACAACAGTTTCAGGTATCTGTATAGTACGAATCAGGAAACTGAGAAGATGTGGCTTCCAAGGACCCAACCATGCTCCATGGTTATTAGCAAAGCCATCTGATTTGTAAATGTTTGAGATGTGTCGATCTTGACATTGAACTAACTAACAAAAAAGTTTCACGTGGCATGAACATCACCTTGCTGCTAGTTGATAATTGAGTGGCTTCCACATGGTGCCCCTGCTTGTTCCATTTACAGATTGATACTAGATGCTTTCCTTAAACTGAAAATAATAATAATAATGTTAAAACACTAATCATGACTCAGTGAGTAAAGTGCTTGCTCTGCAAATATGAAGATGTAATTTGGACCCCCAGGAAAAAGCTAGGCCTGGTAGCATGAATCTGTAACCACCATACAAGGGTGGTGGAGACAAGAAAAGCCTAAGGGCTTCCTGACCAGCCAATCCAGTTGAAGCATCTAGCTCTGGGTTCAATGAGAGACCCTGTCTTTTAAAAAACAATGAGGTATAGAAAGACAGAGGAAGACTTTGGATATTGATATTAGTCCTACACACACACACACACACACACACACACACACACACACACACACACACACAAGAGAAGGAAGGGCAGCATTTCAGACTAATGGTCACATGCTTGCTCTTGTCTGCTTTCTCAATCAAATGACCCTAGCAAGCCAGCACTATTAAGTCTTCAGGTCAAGAATCTCAAATCATTTCATACATTTTCCTTTACAAAGATGATGAGAAATATCTTATCATTTCTCCAACTATTCCAATATATAAAATGCACTTCAATATTTCTAAGCTGTTAAAATGAGTCATATTCTTTGTCCTTCTGGCTTTAAGTTGAGAATTCAATTAGATAATAATTACTTTTATATAAGGTCTTCTTACTGAGTTTTATTTTTGTTGGAAAAATAAAATGAATGGGGCCAATGAGACAGCTCAGGGTGGAAAACACCTGCTGTGAAAGCATGAGTTCATTCCCCAGAATCCACATCAAAAGACAAGCACAGCAGCTCTTACCCTCTTGGGACTTGGAGAAAGTGAGGCTTGCTGGTCCTCCAGCCTGGCCTAGCTTACGACTCTCCTAGGCCAGTAAGTGGCCCTGTCTCAAAAAGTAAGATGAGTTGCTCTTGAGTAATGATACTGAAAAATTATCTCTGGCCTTGTCTGCACATGTTTGTGAGCACATTAACACATATGTGCTCTCTCTCCATGAGCACACACAAGCACATAAGTTTATACATACATATATATACATAAAATTATATATACATGTATTTATATATACAAATACAAAACAATGAACAGTATAAAAGTTTGAAACAAAAGACAAATGATATATATTAGACTGAAGCTTCGAGAAGGCCTGTCCCACTGAAAAGCAGAAAGATAGACCTTCATCCCCAGGCCCCAGGATTTATTCTGTATTGTATTCATTGCTAGGAGACATAGATAGGAAAACACTTTTCCATCAAGAAGGCTTTTAGCTATAATCTTAATTGCAACAATAAATTTATCATAGCATTAAGAGAAAGAAACAAGCACAAGAAACTTCATAAGCTCAATTGATTCTGTCTCAGAGAAACCCACCTTTAATGCAGCATTGTGCAATACAACCCAGCATCAACATCAGCCTGATTTGTCTTTTGCAATTTGTCTTTTGCAATAACATAAATCAGTTAGAGCACATAACTTCAACAGTAAGTTGTGAATGCCAAAGTGGAGAGATGATATTAAATGCGCGATGCTCAATGGTGACAGAACACAGTGACCTCCCTAATCTCGTGATCATATGACCTGTGCCACTCCGCAGTTTCTAGACGTTTCCAGTAGATGCAATTAGGAAAAAGTATCATCCACATGTCATCTTGGCTATAACAAGGGGATTTTTTTATTTGTTAGCTTGAAGAACAATTTTTACTACATTTCTCTCTCCAAAAATAATGTGACAGAAATATACAAAATCTGCAAAAAAAAATCATGAAGAAAAATAGCACAATGGGTTTCAGGAACATATTTTATTATGGATTTGAATTTCTTGTTAATCTAAACTGAGTTGAATAGTTTGTAGATACTCACTAGAGTTGGCATATTTGTTTAATGAAGCCTTAAAAATAAAATTGTAACCCAGCTAATGTGTGGATGAAATGTGAAAATTTCAAATATGCTTCTTGGCTCTTTTGTCTAGAAAATAAGAAAAATACTTGAAACTTGATAATTTTAATGATTTATGATTAATAAGGTCTGACCCTGAGATGTGTCATCATCTTCCTACTGCAGAGGAAATTCACAAATGTAGAATTTATTATTTATTGTGTACATCTCATTCATATTTCTATTTCTTAAGAAATGAAATATTATATTATTGTGTCAGAATGGAAAGAAATTAAAAGGTAGCCTTAAGAGTATTTGGATAACTCAACTATAAGTTGCTACAGTCAAAGCTGCTAAGATTTCATCATTTTTTTTAAGTTAGAGGGTTTTTTTTTTTTTTTGCGCTGTACCATCCTTCCTAGTTTCACATAAGTGCATCAGTGAGGAAAAGGACTGTCCATTATAGAGCCTATCAAGAAATCATGTTTTGTTCATCTACCAGACTCCTCAGCAAATGTATCCATGATGAATTTCTCCCTCTCTGTCCCTCTTGTTTATTTTGCCTCTTTTTGAGAAAATACAATCCATGCAGAAAAGTTTTCTGGGGGTCCACTGATAAGAGGGGAGGCAAGATGAAAGGTGCTTACTGCTGGCTAACTGTGGAGGAGGAGGAAAAGTTGGTAGGAAGTGATGTTTATTAAAACCGAAGATCGAATTCCTTCCACTGTGTTTCCACGTCACTTTATAATAGATAGTCTAAATGCCTTTTATACGTTTCTGTTGTGTAAATTATTTCATGTACGTTAATATTTGTGATCATGTTCTACGTAGTCTTAGAAAACAACTTATTTGCAAACCCAGAATCCAAATGTTTAGACCACAACCACTGGTTTTTCTGTGATTCCCATTGCCCGATTCCATTGCTTTAAATGGATCTTTTCTTCCCAAAAACCTGGCAGATAAACTTTATACAGTCTCGTCATTGAGCAAAAGCTTCCTCTGTTTACTTACTACCACCTATTGTTAACTCAGGCACAAGAATTCTTTTGATTATTTATCAACTTCTGGGCTTGGTATGTTCAGTTCCCATCTCTCATTAGTTCAAATAGGTTTCCTCTCCGTGGTTGCTTAGTGTGAATCTAAGGAAGTTACATAAGTAAGAAAGAAAGCATGCAAGCATACTATTACTGACATTGTGGATCCTGTTAATCACCTCCTTGAACCTATTCTCAAAGATCTACGTAAGCAGGCAAATTAAAAGCTTTATGTAATCCATTACCTGAATTCACAGAAGGACTAGCACAAAATCAAAATGAGCAGACTAGAAACATTAAAGACTTGTCAAGAAAAAGCTATCTGATTCATTTCCTCCAGTATTCTCATCTCTGAGGGCACCTTTCCCAATCACCAGCCATCCATCCAAGTCACCGCAATTTCCTCTTTCACACAACACCTGAGACAAGTGAAGCTCTGCTGGTGCCTTACACACACAGAACAGCCTCCTTTCTTACTTTCTGGAGTCTGGGTCAAGAAGAGCATGGTGCCTGGTCCACCTGGAAATGCCAGAGGTGGGCTTTGCCAATTCTTTATGCAATTTTCAAGTCCAATCTATGGTTATAAAGCTCCACTAATTTAATCTACTTTCAAAAAGCTACATCTTCTCATTTCAACTTTAACTGTAATGACCAAGTCAGGGCCTTGTGACTTTTACCTCTAGAAGTTACGACAGACCCCTCTCTGCTTTTCATGCCTCAGTAGTCTTCTCTGTTCTCAGAACTTCCTCTCACTTTCCTATCATATGTTTTTATGAGATATACCACATAATATTTTTAAATAGGTCCTTACACTCTAAAGCAGGAGTTTACTAATATTTTTGTTTAATAATTTATCTTTTGAGAACTTTAGACCTGAGTACTGCAACTACATCATCCCCACTCCTCCCTTCCACTCCCAATCCTTCTGTGTCTCTTCTCTCAAATTCATGAACTCTTATTTAGTTATTAATGGTACATGTATGTATGCATGTATGTATATACAAACATGTATTCCCCAATTCCTGTTTAGTGTTATTGTTCCCCCAAATAACTATAGAATTTATGTCTAAAACAAAACTTAATTAACATACAACAAAATATCTCCATTTGATAATGGAACACAAACATTTTAAATAGAACACATTTGCAGAGGGCTGACATGCAGCTCAGTTGGCAGAGTGCTTGCCTAGCATGTGTGGAGCCCTGATTTGATACCAAGTACTGCCCAAAGGAAAAAAAGAAACAGGTTGTTTTACAAAAGTAATATACTTATAATGTTGGGAGGGGAAAAAAAAGCAAAAAACGTGTTACCTAAAGAGAGGAGAGGCAGAGCTCTGTCGTTTACAGCTCCACAAGAACGAAGGCAGCTCAGACCAGAAATGAGTCAGCATTTGCAAGCAGAGAGCTAGAGCTCCAGTGGACAGCTTAAAGTTGTTCTGGCTGGTGGCTGGAGCTATTCAGCACCTTGGTTCCCTGTGGATTGACTAATTCGGGTTATTTCCAGGGATCTAGAGTATGCGATCTCACCCTATTAGCTGCTATTTGGCCCTGTGGCAGTTATGGCAGGTGCACAGTGCCATGGTGTGTGGCTGAAGTGTGGAGCTAATCAACTACTCAGAAGGGGGGACTGACCAGCCACTAGTCAGAACTCAAACTGGGTCAAGACATTTCAAAACAAACAGAGTCAAACATCGTTACAGGGAAGCCACTTTGACATGAAGTCTTAACTATCCATACAAATATTTTCGAACTGAAAGGAAAAGATGCTGAAAAATAATTCTTCTGATTAGGAAAAGATCAGAAAAGGAAAGATGAAAGAAAGAAGAAAAAGCTACTACTTTTTAGTTTAACCCGGTTTGTCAAAAGTATGATTGCTTTTCATAGAAGAAGTACTGTTAAGTATGCCAGCCTTAAATTCTTGAAATGATCTATACCTCAAGTTTCAGATCTACTCTTCAAGCTGGTTGTGGATGTCAATAAAATAAAAACAAATTTTGACATTTATCAAACGTTTATTGTATGCTAAGTAGTATGCTAACCCCTTTGCATAGGTTATCTCATTTGATCTTCAAGACATCACAAATAAAATGAACGTTTTTGTTACTTGGCGTTAATGGACAAGCCAAAGAGGCTTTGAGTCACTGAATGGTTTCCCAAGGGCCATTCAAGGACAGAGGCATTTGTTGCCCCCAAAAACAGGTCTCAGAGACTACAAAGCCCATCTCTTAACACTCTATGCTACAAATGACATTGATACCTAAACGATGGCAAATTGGTAAATTTATCACTATTTGTTTGATTAATTACTAGATGGGTACAGCCATAGAGACACCGAAGAAGGAAAATAATATGCAGTCTTGTGTTTTGTTCACCCAGCCACTCAAAGCTATGTTGGGAGGAAAGTGGTAAGTAAACACTTGTCTCCCAGCTACTGTGAACGTTCAGAAAAAGAAAAGAAGGAAAAACACTCACGATTTAAAATAAATTCCTAAAAATCATCGGCATGTGTTATATTTGGTTCATCAACAGGGGAAAAAATAGACACATGCATTGAAAATGAAATATCTATGCTAAATGTCTTTGATATCCTGCCAGATTTACCCACAGAAGGTCTTGACTATAAACAAACAGCTACTTACACATGTATGACCCTGGAAAGACAACTGAGTGGGCACAAAATGGTGTCTGTTTTATCTTGAATTTTTGCTTCATTTTGAGCTGTCATATTTTCACCTCCTTTCAAAGAAAAAGAGGAACGCTAGCTGTGATTTCAGAATCGAGGCGCTGCATAGCAACACCCCGCTAGCCAATCTATACCTTTAACAATGGATGGGGTTGTTGGAGAGGATACAATAACATTTGTGTCAGAGATGGTGATGTGATAATGGCCATGCCAATTCTATAGACCCTTCCTCCATTGACTTCTAATCCCACATCAGCCTCGTCATCGTATTTATTAACTCATTAGAGCACCTCCAAAACAAGTCATCTGCTGTTCTAAGTCAGCTACATTTATCATTAGCTTGGCGATGGGTTGTTTTACTGGAGAACGAGGGTGGCATTTACTTAGGATTCCAAAGAAAAAGGTGAGTTTGTTTCTTTAAAACAGATCCTAGGCCACAGAACTAAAAACGATCCTCCTTATCCTTAAACCCAAAGTCTTTAGCTCAGTATAAGTAATATGGAACAGATGGTCAATAAATATTTATTGACTGATTTCATTCTCAGTGAGTTTTCCCCCAATTAAGCTCTAGATGTCTTAATTATATTAACACAAATAACCTGCTATATTGGAGTGTTTGTCAATATTCCACACTTCATTTCCAATAGAAACATTTGCATGTGCACTATTTTTGAACAAATTTTTTAGAAGAAACAAGATGCTTATGTGAAAAAAAATCCCACTGATCTTTGTTTCTTGTCAACCCCAAATGATTCATTTTTTTTGAACACATTTTACTGATCGCTCAGAAACCCATCTTAAGAAGAATTTGCTTAAGTTAATTTAGAAATCTGAAACTAATACATATTCTAAGGCTTTTTGTTTACATAGAGTTTTGTGATTTCAATATATTCTTTTCATTTCATTATGCAATTGTTTTTACTGTTGGATTTAAGGAAGAGAATAGAAAAAGGAAAGTATTGTCCTAGGTATTTTAAAAAGTATTTAGATTCTTATATTAATATAAACATCAAATTTCATGATGAGTCCTATCATATTCTGAATAAAGTAAAGTAGACAAAAATTTTAAAAGTCTTCAGAGGAGTATTGTGGTCATATTTCTATAAAAACTGGTTATATTAAATAACTTTATATTTTGAATATTAAGAAATATGATGGATACTAATCAATCTGTTTTTCCATAAGTAGATGACTAATTTTGATGTCATGCATTCCAACATGAATTAAAGCACAAAAGGAAGGAATATACACACATGTTTGTTCTTAGAAACCTGTGTTACTGATGCTAATGTTCATTCTGGCCTTTTGACTGAAAACTGTTCCAGAACAGCTATGAAAATGAAAGAAACCAATTTCAAATTTCTGTCACAATGAGATTTGTGACTGTCCTTATCATATAGTAGTTACTTAAAACTATTATTGACTATATTGCAAATTAATTTTAAATATGGTTGTTTTACTTCCAATACTTCAACACAGGTTTACATTTTGAGTTACTTAGTGTCAGTTCAGATATTCTTCCTATAAGGTTGTATATAATAACATATTATATTAATTAAATAATCCATAACATCTTCATAGTTTGTATTACTTACTGTCTTTGGTAAATACTGGAAAAAATCTCCGTGAACATCCTTCAGCCTTAATCATAAGATTATGTAGCAAAATTTGGAAGATCAAGGAAATTGCTACATTCTACCAGAGAGAACCATAGGAAACCTTAAGGGAACACACCCACATTTTTCCATAGATCACTCTGAAACCTATGTCCAAGTTGACCTATGAGTTCTGTCTGTTCATTTTCAAAGACTTATAAATTTGTTCAGAATGATGTCAATCTTTTAACTTACCCATAGTTGCTAAATCTTAAGGTTCAGTTTCAAATAATAATGCAAGAGAGACTCAAAATAATACATAATAACAATAATAATTAAGCCTTTTAGTTAAAGAACAATGGTTCTTCTCCTGGCTCCCCAAGGCAGTGTAGACTTCTGTGGGACTAGTACTGCTCATGCACTCACCCCGCAAACCCAGCCGAGGGCTGCTCTCCTTCACATATTTTATTATCTGTCCTTCTACATCTTGCTTATATTATGCTATTATTTTGCTGTATGTGTAAACTGTTTAAAATCATCTGAGAAAGAAGGTGAATATAAACAAACATGACCTGATGATATTATATACAGAGATGTTTTGAGTCCTTCCAAGTAAAGATGTATTTTAAAGTTCAAGATAGTATTACAGGCAGATTACATGCAAAATAGCCATGTTATGAAGCAGTGAACGAAAAAAAAAATAAGACTTTTTTTCTCAGCAGTTCTAGATATTTTTTCATATGAGAGTTAACAGCTATCGCACAACTTACTTAATCCAGAATATAAACTAAGTCAATTTTATTTACTCTGGAAAAAAAAAAAAGAAGACTGCTCCAGTAATTGGCATTAAGTCAATCGGACTGAAATGCATTCTTAATAAGTATCTTTTTTATCTTTTGGAAGACTCTCAGTCATCATGACACTTCCTCTGAATAACTCAAAGTTAGTGCTTGCTGCTGAAGAAGTGTTTACCCAGAGATTGGCAGAACCATAAACAGCTGTAAGCAGGAAAAGGAAGATGCCCCAGAATGCAGAGCTTCTAGATACAACCAAGGTGGCAGAAATCATGGTTCCAGTTCCATAAGTGTCACATTTTTTAATGAAAAAAAAATTTAAGAATCTATTCTTTGATCCTGAAAAGTCACACTTAGACTAGGTAGATTTGTTAGGCAGTGGGGCTGGAGAGGATAAACTGGTAGCAAGACTGTAGATAAAAGGAAAGGAGTTTTGTTTTTCCTAATTATAAAGCTGGGGGAGAGGGAAGAGAAATATAAGATAGTTCTAAGTGTATTTGTGTTTGTGTGGCTTAAAAGAATGAGGAAGTTGAAGTAAGAAATGGGAGCTCGTCTTTTGTAAGACTCTTTTAAGGGAGAAGAAACAGCAACGGACGTTTAGAAGGTCCATTATTCTGTACTAGCTGTAACCAAATAGTGCCAACATCAGGACAACACGTAATTATACCAATTTAAAAGTAAAAACACTAAGTCATTTTCTTAGAACAGTTAGTGACAGGACTGAGGCTGTTATTTCAGGTTCTTTAGGATCTTAGTGAACATTGCTACACTGATAAATTCATAACAAACTACCTTACATTAAATGTTTCAGTGATCTTTCAAGTAGGATAATTCAAAAAAGATTATCTAAAAGTTATTTTTCTTGGGGCTAGAGAAACAGAGCAACAGTTAAGAGCACTGGATACTTTTCCAGAGAACTGGAGTTCAAGTTCCAGCACACACATGGCCGTTCACAAACGCCTATAGCTCCAAATGCTGGGTATCTGACAAATCTTCCTGGGTGCCTTGGGTACTCCTAAGTGATGCACAGATACACTTGCCAGACAAAACCCCCAATCCAACCAGCCAAACAAGTAAATAAACAAAAACACCTATACACCTTAGATAAAATAAAATTTATTTAAAGTTATTATAGTTAGTAATCTGTAAGCCTTGTAAAATTACTCACAAAATCAGTATTCATTTCACCGTGCATCAAGAATTAAAAATAAGTATAATTAAAGATGAGTGAAAAAAACAAAGTTTCTACCTACTTCTTAAATTTTAATTGTGAAAATGTGAATATTTTAACAATTACTGATTATTATTTTCTCTAGGACATTGAAATACTTTAGTATACCATGATATTGAAATAAATATAGGGAAACATAAGATTTTAAGAAGACAATAAAAAACTGATAAATTTATACTAAAATTCACATTTGAGATTGTAATGTTAATTGTGCCCACCTGAATTTGGAAGAAATAGTATCTACACTGTGAATGGAAAATGTCAATATGATATTTCCTTGTGGTTCCTTAATACAACAATCAAATATAGAGAATGTTAGTATCATTTGGGATTCCAAGATGGTCAGCAACACACTTCTTTAGTGTTACTAGCTAAGAAATGTATGCATGTATGATGAAGCACAAGAGCTAAAATATAACACACAGACAGAAATAACAGATGATGTGCTTTCTTGAATGGACAGTTATTTTAAATTGAAATGCAGTAGTATGAAGCAATAATGCTATGTTGTATATATCTGAATTATACATGTCTTTAGCATGCCTAACAGTGATGATACAAATCAAATTATCACTAAGTTAGCTTCTAAATGCCTCAGTCTTCCATGACAACCATCTCAAGATCCTTTAAGATTAGTATCTGATGCCGTTGAAGGCCATGTCTAGGTCCACGGTCCAGATGCAGATGGGGTCCGTGTTGATGTCCATAGTACATGTTCCCACAGGGGCCCTTTTGAACCACATAATGAACATTGTGTTAAAGTATGAAGGCCGGTGCTGAGCTGGCCCCACTGCTCACTGGCACAAGGAGAACCACCCCTCCCCGAATGGAGAGCTAACACTGTCCCCCATTGGTCCTGACCCTTATGGGAGAGCTGCCATAAGGGACACTTAGGAAGGGTGGCCCTACCCCTCACTACCTGTGTGGGAGAGCTGTGTCTGCCCTTTACCTGAGGGAAATGGTCCTGGCAGCCTGATCTGACCAACTCAGCTATCACTCACCCAGGCACAAATCCAGGACTATGAGTCGGCACACCCAACATCTACCCCATCTATAACCTACTAGAGTGAATGAAGGGAATGGCCCAGCCGAACCATAGCTTCAATATCTCAATGAATTGGGACAGCAGCAGAATATTCAAGAGGAATTTCAGTGAGGGTCCAGCATTGATGGTGTACCGGAAGCCAGAGGCCTTGAACCTGATCAGCAATACATTACACATTTGTAAGTAAAGCTGTTTGGTCAAAAGAATATACTACATGATACACTGCTGCTCCCAATACTACTCAGAGTAATGAAAAGGAATGGAGAGGCAGGAAGGAAGGAACCAAAGTGTTTGTTTTCTTTTGATTTTGTCTATTTGTGTGTTTGTATTTTGTTTTGTTTTGTTTTTTAATTAATATTCTTATTTATATTTTTTCATTTTTCATTTTATCTTTATTACTCCTTTTTAGTTTTCCTTGGAGGGTGAGGGGCAAGTTACTAGGGAAAAGAGGAAAGAACAGGGGGAGTGTGAGATGGGTGGGATTGGGGTACTTGATGTGAAATTCCCAAAAAAATCTAAATTAAAAAATATGTTTAAAATAAAAGAGATAGTATCTGAGAAATAGATAATATAGAGAAAGTTAAGCACACAAGTCTAGAATATTGTGTTAACCTGGTACTTTTCAGACTACTGAAGAAGATGGCACTCTTCACGGGGAGCTGTGAAAACTCCTTGTTTGGGTTTATGCCTTTCTCATTTATTTGCTTTATTTGGATAGCAATATGATTTATTTGGTAAACAGTGATAGAAGGTGAGTTAACTCTCTGCAGCCACCAATTTTAGAGATTTACATATTTACTCACTGATAAGTACCTTGCATGAATCTCCTTAAAAGAACAGAGAAAAGTGTCTACGTGGTTTATAACTTTACTCTATAAGGACTCGTCTTGAAAATGTACCATGGAAGTTGGAGATGTTGAAGCAAATGGTTCACAATTGCATGTTATAAATGAAGAGAAAACCTTCACTGCTTTGTTTTCTGCTGTGCCATGGAATATCAAGCATGGAATAAATAAAAATATGTTGATAGTGTCAAAATATTTTTCTATGTAAGATTAGTGTAGAGTTAAATGTAAGTCTACTTTGAATTTTAACATTTTATTTTAATTATCTTCTGTTAGGAAAAAAATTATTCTAAGCCACTAAGAAGAAAGTGGCAAGAAGGTTGCAGCTATAATTTCCCTCTCATTCCAAATATATCCAGAAAAAAACTTCTAGGTTTGTTGTTACTTTTCTATGGAATTGTAACCCCCACATTTGTATATTTCATGGTTTCTCTTATTTACCAGTGTGAAAGAAGCTGGTGTTGGTTTATAAGGCAATGTGGTGATATTTTATTTGTGCTGAAATGTGGTGAAATTTGATTTGTATGTTAATAAATAAAGTTTGCTAGGAGATCAGAGGAAATAGCAAGCCATTAACACAAGTCAGGCAGAGGTAGCACACACCCTTAATCTGATCACTTGGCAGGCAGGGTCTCTGTGTGTGTGTTCAAGGACACACTAGGGAATAGACAAACATGGTGACACACACCTTTAATTCCAGTACTAACTGTGGAAATCTGGAGGTCTGTACAGACAGGCAGTGACAAGGAAGTGAGGTAGCTGGGTTAAGAGCCAATGAGAGGGCAGAACAGCAAGGCAATAAAAGCATAGATAGACAGGAAGTAGCTCACTTTTGGGGAGATGCAGAGCTGGTGAGGTAAGGTTGGTGGCTCTCACTGTTTCCCTGATCTCTAAGGCTTTCACCCCTATATTTGGCTCTGTGTTTTTTTAGTTTATAAGACCATTTAGAAATTCATCTACAGGATTTGTCTACAGGCACACTTAATATTAATCACATAGTGTTGTGAAATGTTAAAATAGAATTTTATACTTCTTTGAACTCTACAATCTGAAGTTTGTTACAATCATCTCTCCTGTTCTCAAGAGATTGGTTTCAGTACCACCATCTTGTCCCTTTGAAGGGCAATTTTTTTGATACTCTAATCTCTTATATAAAATGATGCAGCATTTTGTGTAATGTTTACACATCTTCCCATGTACTGCATATCATTCAAGGATTGCTGAGGACATGTAAAGCAGTACAAGTGCTATGCAAAGAACCATGAAACTGTATGACTTAAAGAATGATATTAGGAAATAAGGGCATGCACATGTTCAGTATGGACAATCTTTTCACAATTATTTTCCATGATCAGTTGGCAAATTCACAAATAAAGAGTTATATCTGTGGACCACCAATCCTGGGAGGAAAAGAATACAAATCCCAAGTCTGGAGGTGTTTCTCTTAAGTCCCAAATGGCAACAGAATTGCTTAGTTTTCAGAGAAATCCTCGTAGAACCAATGTTACAAAATATTGATGGCTCAGTATAAATAAAAATACCTCTGTCATCTGCTCCTGCTAGTACTAATTTATCTCAGAGAAGATGGTGGGCATTGAAGAAACACCTTATGGAGTTTGCTCTCACTGTGGCAAGATTAGCCGTTGAGTAAAGAAACTGTCCTTGCCTTTGACGGCTGACAATGTGTTGAGCAGGCTGGGCATGCAGGACTCGCAAGAAAAAGACTGATGAACTTTGCCAAAACAAGACAGGACATTCCAAAATTCGTGCTTCATAGAAAAGTCTACCAGATACTCTAGGCCTGTAGGCTGAAGATGGATACCCCAACACTGCAGAGAAACTTTGGGTGACTTTCCAGGCAGCCAAATGTCTCTATTGTTAGATAACGTTATATCCTTCTGGGCCTTTGATGAAGCTGAAGATTAAATAGTTATAGTTGTAGGTTTATTTTTAGTTATGATAGATAGCAAATTAGGTATAAACCTTTAGTTTCACTAAGATAGGATAGATAAAGCATTATTTTCTTTGAATATGCTAACTACAAATGGACTGAATATTGTAAATTAATTCTTACTTGATAACTGCTTTTGTTGTATGTAGTTATAATGTTAAAGTTAAAACATTATTTTTATTTAGACAAAAGGGGGAAATGTATTCGAATATTTTAAGATGTGTTACTTTCGTTAATGTTGCATTTGTTTAACTCTGTGAAGCTGTGTTACCATGCCTGTGTAAAACACCTGGTGGTCTAATAAAGAACTGACCAATAGCAAGGCAGGAGAAAGGATAGGTGGAGCTGGCAGGCAGAGAGTATATATAGAAAGAGAAAACTGAGAGAAGAGATAAGATTGAGCAGCCAGAGGAGGAGGACACCAGGGGCCAGCCACCCAGGACAGCAAACTGTGGAGTAAGAGTAAGATACAGAAGTAAGAATGGAAAAAAAAGCCCAGAGGCAAAAGGTAGATGAAATAAGATAAGGACAGCTGGCAAGAAACTAAGCCAAGCTAAGGCCAGGCATTCATAGTTAAAACAAACAAAAAACCAAAAAACTACGTCAAAAGTTAGTTTACAGTGTAAAACTATGCAAGGAAAAGCATATATATCTGTTCTTGATATAATCATGGGTACTTAAAAGTACATTTTAAAATTTATATAAACATAAATTGAATGACTAAGGATAACTATTTAGTAAATGGATGGTAAAATTTTAGTAAAGAAATTTTGAGGTAATTGTTAACCATGAGCTCTATATGAGTCTTTCAATTTGAAAGAAATTTACGTGATCAATCTTTCCCCTACTGTGTTTGTGGACTTGAAAGCTCACCCCTGCTCTAGCATTTCTAAGCCTCAGGCAAGTTGAATGACTCTGCCTCTGTGTGTGAACTTGAAAAAGGAGGTTCCTAGGAATAACCATTAAATTATGTGTTTTTTTTTAAATACTTTCTTGGCCTGAAATTCTAACATTTTATTAAGGTATATTGACTATATCACATTTAATACTAAAGCATATTCTGTTTAGTTTGCAGTCCATCTCAAGGTTTATATTCAATTTTTCATGTCACGTTTTTAAGAAACACTAAGAAATTAAATTGTGTTCAAACAGAACAAAGAAGATTATGTAGAAATATGTTATATAATTTTATCCTTTGTAGTGTATCTCTAATCCCAATTGCTCTGGTGGATAAGACAGAAGGATTGCAAGTTCAAGGCCTCTAGATGAGCAAAATTCCATAAGAAAGACTCATGAGTGATTATGGTGTTTGTACAAAGTATGTGTATATGAAAATGTTATAGCAAAACCATCCTTATGGAATATATACATATATATGTGTGTAAAAATAAAAAATGAATAAATTTAAAGCCTCCCACAGTCCTCTTCTCTGTGCCATTCTGACTCACTTTTCCTGTGCTGTTCTGACTCATTTTTCCCTCTTCCTAGGTCTTTGTCTTTGTAACTTCCACGTACCCAGACCATGATGCATAACTCCTCATCCTAGGAATGTGGACTTTAGCCTGAATAGCAGTCAGTATTGCTCTATTATTTCTCATGACTTAATAGAAAATGAATAATGATAGAAGCAAAATCAAACAAAGAATTTCATGATCTTTCTGGTAATATTGCACCATTTTTCATTGTTTGACAATTAGATCTTCCATTTTTTTCAATTTGATCCTATTCCAGCCTGATAATGCAAGATTGCGTTATGTCAGAATAGCTCTTCCCCAATTTTGTGATATAGTTCAATAGATACTCTTCCAAACATTAGCATCCAAGAAAAAGACAAGAGGTAAAAAAAATGTGAAGGAAAACCCAGTCTGTTATACTCACTACAGTCTTTGGAGTCCTCTCCGAGGGAAGTGGTGCTACTTCACAATGACCTGCAGTGGTAAAGATAATGTGAGCATCTGCAGCCCTACTTGTTCATAAAACTATCACAGGTGACCCCACCCATCTTTCAAGTGTGTTTGCTTGAATGAAGGAGACAAATTCTCATTTCACATTCTTTTCTTCCTCTTAAGGACATATGGTTTCATCTCTTCTGAAATATTATTGGATCAGGGCACATGGATTGGCTCTTTATTATGAGATATAAAAAAAAATACTCCTAATGTTGACCTGATCTTGATTTAGCATGCTACCTACTTTCCAATTAAGTAATCTTTTTGTATACTAAATATGCTAAACAAATTCAAATACCTCTAAGATCACAGCTCCCTCTGTTATGTATTTCCATGAGCTCATTTCCAGCATGCTCATTACCAGTGCTGCCTCTAATTTCATTCTGTCTCAGTAATTGGCTTTATGTTTGGCCGCCATGGTGAGAAGTCACTGGTACAGTGCTTCTGTGTAATTTGATTTGGGTGCATCTGGCTTCTGCCACCATTCGTAATCTGTTGCAGTCCATGTGCTAAAACATAACCCCATAATACAAGAGAGTATTAGCATGGATATTTGTTGAGCAGTTTCTATAGAGAACATAATACTAGTGTTTATGATAGTAGGAGTTATCACGTCTTTGTCAAGGAAAAATTTGACCTGGTTGATGACCCAGCAAAGTAGCATGGCTTTCTGTAATGTTATCTTCATCATCACTCTTCCACATCCTACTTACTCTGTGTTTACATCAGTACCAAGCATGGAAAAAAAAAAAAGGATAAGAATCCTCTTTTACAAGCATCGCCATGTTACAATTATCTTTATTCAAATCTCCTGAAATCATACTTAGTTGCATTGCCATGTATCACAAAAGAGACAAAAAAATGTCATACCATCCTGAAAAATTTATTGTAGTTTTATTATAAGGTACCATATTAACAAGCATTAGAAACAACTATTGGGGCCAGGTATGGTGGCACATACCTTTAATCTCAGCACTCAGAAAGCAGAAGCAGGTAGACTTCTGTGAATTTGGGGCCAGCCTGGTCTACAGAGAGAGTTCCAGGGCAGTTGGTTCTGGGACACAAGGGTATTTGATCCATGTCTTCTATTCTTAACTCTTCATATCTCCATTTCCTTTTCTCTCTCACTCACGCTGCACTGAGCCTGTTAGGCACACTTGGGGTCTCTTTGCCACTAACCTGGCTCTCCTCTCTGATTCCTTCTATAACTGGAATCATACTCTTCTTCATTCTGCTATGAACATCAAACGACGTGTTTTATTTTACTTATTTACTCCTTTTGGTTTTTTGAGACAGGGTTTCTCAGTGCAGCTTTGGTGCCTGTGCTGGATCTCGTTCTGTGGACCAGGCTGGCCTTGAACTCACAGAGATCCGCCTGGCTCTGCCTCCCAAGTGCTGGGATTAAAGGCGTGCACCACCACCACCACCACAGCCCAGCTCAAATGAAGTGTTTTAAATAAAGTTATTTTGTTTCACAGCATACTCCCTATTCCTCTGACTCTTACAATCTTTCCATCCCCTCTTCCACAATGATACCTGAGCCCCAGGTACAGTATTATTGTGGATGTTTGGACTGGGCTCCATAACTGCATTTTAACTGCTTAAGGTATTTTTGTTATGATTGCCATCTGTTACAAAGAGAGAATTTTTCTTGAAAAGGGGTATATGGACATGTGGGTATAAGGACAAATATTTTCTAATGTAGTCATTAAACAAATAAGAATTAGTGTGTTCTAAAGTGACAATATCTGCACAAACAAGTGGTAGACTGGATTTGTTCTGTGATGAAAAGTCTATTTATTTTTGTTCTAAGCTATTTTTCCAGTAGTAACACAGTGATTGTCATGACTATGAGGTATGGTGTTAATTTTAAACTTCTAATAATTACTGGAAAATAGATAATCATGAAGTTATAAATAGTATGTTTTATATATCATAATATACACCAAATATTATTTAACATGTAATCAAATATTTAAAAGTAATTATTAGAATAAGTTGCATTTTCCTTCTAAGTTTTAAACATATGTGTGTTTTATACTGACAGCAGATACCAATTCAGGACAGGGTCAGTTCAAGGACTACAGAACCATCCTATTTGTTGGTTAATTTATTGACAGCACAGATCTAGATCTTTCCTCTCCTCAGCTCTATTGCTTATTCCTATTCTGCCTCAGTTTTATTCCGTCCTTCAATTTGTCCCCAGTATGAAGCCAAGTTGCAGGATGAATTTCTTATGAGCCAATTTGACAGCAATAGGTTGCTATCCTGTCTCAGCATCTCAAACCCTGTGTTGACTGACTTGAGAAGGCTTAAAGGTTCTGTCCTCATGGTGCTAAGACAATCAGTGATTTTCTCTGCTTTCTCTGGCTCAGAAGTTGCTCTATACTGCCAGACATTTAAGGAATCCTTGTCCACAAGCTCAATTTGTGATATGTCTCTCCCTCTTCTTTTCCTCGCATTCCTTTTTTATTCCATGCGCTTCTCCCCCCTTTACCTACCATCTATAGTTCCTATTCATATCTCTCTGCCCTTACTGTAACCTTGTAAAGTCTTTGTCAACAGAAAAAGTAAACAGAGATTGCCCGTGAAAAATGAATAAGCATTTTAGTACATTTCTATTGAAGAAAACTGGGAAGTTATGTTCTTATTCATGCTTGTTCTTGGTTTTAAACATAATTATGAAGGATGTTCATAATTATCTTAAGATATGCTATCAAATTTTTGTAACAGTGACTTATTTTAAATTCAGTCCCATTAAGATTTAATAGAATAAAGTCTTTTTTTGGGGGGAGGAAAAAGAATAAAAGAAGAGCAGAACAAGTCCAAGCTATAGACATCTGTAGTGACTGAAAAGATTTAATAATCTGTGAAATTTCCATTTCATCTCAGTCATTGAATATTCTGTTTAATTGTTTGAGGAAAAAGCAAGGAAATTAGTCTTTTTTTTTTAGGTTCTTGATAAATGACCTCTATTTCTATTTCCAATGTGAATTTTAATTAAAGAAACACATAGTAATTTGCATTTTAGCTATGAGAAGAAAATATTTAGAAAACCACTCCTTCCTTTATGAAGAGGCTGCCATGACATGCAAAGAACTGGCATTGACTTTGCACCTTTTCTCTATGGATTTTTTTAAGGCAATAGAAAATCTTTATTAGCCAGAGGGCAACTACACTTGGTGTTTAGAAACCCAATGTAGTGCTGAGCCTTCCTCAAGATGAGCTATTAAGCACAAAATCCATGTTCTAAGGTGACACACTTCAGTTAACAAGATCAGTTAGCCAGAAGTGGAACTACAGAAGTCAAAAGGCAAGGTTAGTACATTTGGAGACTTTCCCAGAACTATGGACTTTGATGGATTAGGTCTTTGTTTTCATTTTGGTAGTTGATGCTATCTATGTGCTCAGGTGTTTTGTTTGTTTGTTTTTAAATTTATTCTTCTCTTATTCTTCTCTCATGGGTTACATCCTGACCAATTTCCCTCTACTCCACGCAGTGCCCAATCCCTTCCCCAGATCCAGTCCTCCTCTGATTTCTCTTCAGAAAAGAGCAAGCCTCCCAGAGATATCAACCAACCATGGCCTAACAATCTTATCGCAGTTATGTTACATTGCTGTGAAAGGATCTACTGAGCAACCCTGAGAGGTAGCTTCCATTTGTTTACCAGGTGAACATTTCAGGAACTGTCCCTTTGCAGTGTCTGTCTTGAGGATGTGAAGTAGGCATGACAATGTAGCATTGCTCTCTCATTCCCTTTTAACTCTAGCTATATTGGCTACTGGGCACATTGGTTTATGGCCCCAAGATTTTCCAAACTGAAAGTTTATACTTCTTTGTGGAAGTGGAGCTGAGATTTTATGCTGCACTTTCATATTCCAATGAGGTGTTCTCATAGGGTATCGCTTGAATGTGTCAGGAGTGTCAGAGACTGGGAAGCAAAAATCTTGGTCCATTTCCCATAGAAAATTCAGGGGAATGTTTATTAAAAGAAAGTTATGAAGAATATTTTACTATAGTTTTATGTTTTCAAAATGGGAGTTCACTTCAAATTATGCAGTTTTGAAGACAGTAGGAAAAATCAACTATAAAGCATTGAGAAATTCCAGTTTTGATTCTAATTTTACAGTTCGCAAGTTTGACACAAATAATTACACTTTGGAATATACATGAAATGCAAAAATTAAAGGAATTGTTAATGTCAAAAAACTAAAGGAGTCAAAAATATTTAATACTCAGATCATCAATGTATGTTTTAATTTTAAAACATTTAATGCAAGAACTCAGATAATAGTATGTTACTCATAACTTTATTTAAAACGTGATCACTGAGCTGGCTGCCACATTATAGGATTTGGTAGTTTCCATGACAATTTTTTTACAAACATAAGAAATAAACATGCTTTAAGAGGGTTGTTTACAATAAAATTAAAGACAGACTCTGTTTATTTTGTAAAATTCAAATAAGGATACACCTAGTTTCATTATTTTAGTCTAAATGAAACAAAATCTAAAAGTTATTTCCCTTGTCCCTTCTTGAAATTTTTGTGGTTGTTCTAAAGCAAAACTAAGTATAATGTTTACAAGTTATATTATGGCACCTGAGGATTAATAAATTTATTGCTAAAAATATTTTTTGCACAATGTCATACTATTCCAAAGCAAAGTATTCTTATAACAATGTCTTAGCAATGACTGCTCTGTTCCATGCTGTTTTCTAAGAACATCATGGTTATAAATGCACATAATTTTCATTCATGAAGTCTTAGTATCTTTATTGGAATATGGCTTTCTCTAAAAGCCAGTTCAACAGCAATAGACAAAGTAAAGAGAGGTAGAAATAAACACTTTGAAGTTTCTGTTTATACTACCTTCTTTGCTTGCCTTGTATTACTGTCTGGTAGTGAAACTGCATGATACAGAAACATGTTGAAGTATAATTATGGTGATATTTTATTTGTGCTGATGTTATTTTTATTTGTATATTAATAAAGTTGTCTGGGGGTCAGAGCTAATAGCAAGCCATAGTAGAAGTCTGGCAGTGGTAGCACACGCCCTTAATCTGATCACATGGCAGTCAAAGTCTGTGTGTTTAAGGACATAGCCAGCTTGGAGACACATGCCTTTAATCTCAATACCAACCATAGAGACCTGAAGGTCTGTATAGATAAGCATTACGAGGAGGTCATGTGGTTAGTTTTACAACCAATGAGAAGGCAGAACAGAAAGTCAATAAAAAGACAAACACACAGGAAGCAGGTCTCTTTCTCAGGGGAAGGATGGCAGCGGCAGCAGGTGGTAAGGTCTTGGTCTCAGCTCTTAGCTACTGCTCTCTGACCTTTGGGACTTTCAACTCTGCATTTGGCTCTGTGTTTCTTATTTAATAAAACCGTTCAGAATTATATCTACATATAATTATTTTCCTGTGTCAAACATATATGCTATTTTTCTGCTTCCCAACTGAGCCAGTATCCTTCTCAGTAACTCTTTGTTCTATTTTAAATGCAACAATTGCACTAGTGGGCACATCTCACACAACAGGTTGGAACTGTGGTTCATAGCTGTATGACCATTGATTCCTAACCTCGGACAGAAGCCTGTGCATCACCTGCCATGACTATGAAAGCTACCAGAATAAATGAAGCTTCCATGTAAATTGCCTTGCTTACTATGAATCATGAAACCAAGGTATGGTTTCAGCAATAGTATCTTATCAAGTACTTCTGGTGGGCAGCCAAGAGGAAAGACAATAGCCTGAATTGTTTGGGGTACTCATCCATCTCCCTAATCAACAACTTATAAGGAAGTATTCCACATCTGAAGAGGGAAGTTATTGTTTGTTTTGCTTTTGTTTTTGTTTTTGTTTTACAAGTCTTCTTACAGTGACATTACTCGGTCTTGCAGAGTAACTTCCTTCTAGCTATTTTTAAAAATTATTTTTTATTGGCTTATAACAAATGGCAGCAGCATTTTCTGGATTCCAGAGGTGTTAATGAAATTTCAAAGTAAGTATACTTTTCTTTTTTTTTTTTTTTTTTTTTTGTTGATGGTCAAGTATAGACCTGTAAAAAAGAAAATGAGGGGGAATTAGAGGAGGTGGGGTAGGAGGTAAAAGGAGATAGGGTGGGAAAAAAGAGGAGATGGGAGTTGGAGTAAAATGAATACACAATATACATATATGAAATGGTTTAAAAATATTTAATCAATAAAAAAATCACTCCTCTTTCCCGCAAAGCTGAGGGACCATTGAGGGACAGGGAACATAAAGTTGGTAAGAGCCAGATGTCAAAGAGGGCTACAAGTGAAACAATGTCTTCCAGAGTTGAGCAGGCCTCTGCACTCACAAATTCATAGCTGCTATGGTTGCCTGTCCAAGATCTTCACAAGACCAAGCCACTCAACATTTCACAATGGAGGAGGAAGAGACTCACGGGGCTCTACTCTTATCTGGGCAGCTATTGAGAGTAAATGATTTCTGCTGAAGAGACCGTCAATTTTCCGCAAGAGTGTGACCCACAATAGGTTTTTCCATGACTGACCTCACATTTAAGAACTTACAGACACATTTTGTGATAGTCTAATAAACACAGAATTAGTTTTCTTGAATTAATTTGATTTTGTTCTACTTGCATTTTTTTAAAATCTTAAAAACTGGAAAATAAGAACTGAGAAATTACACCTGCCAGTCTTCCCATAATCTAAGAAAAAGCATTGTTAACATTTTAATTTATTTTAAAATAAATGATTTGTTTTATGTAGGCTTTTTACTATATCCTATTTTATCTTACTGTGTCCAATTAGTGTTATTTTTCTTCTTGCTGTTTCTCCACATCTATGTGTAGTGGCTTCGTGGTACACTTCCTACTGCGATATTGCTTATCCATTCTCTTGTAATTGGAAATTTAGGGCTCCCCTAAGTGTGCTTCCTTATAAACAGCATTTCTCTTACAGTCTTTGTCCTTGGAGCTAACTGTAGATTTTATGATTTTTTTTTTTGGTGTAGATTCCTATGAATAGAAATGAAGGCTCAAATTATTCTGAATCCAAGCAAAGAGGTCTTTGAGTTCCTGTTGGAATCTAATCTTCAGAAAATTAACTAAAATTGAGAGCAAAGGTACTGGAGTACAATTTCCAGCCCCCGAATCTGTGGAATGCGAATGAACAGGGGCAACACCAAGAAATCTTGGACAGAACTTGTTTATCTGGGCTATCTGCTGCCCTTAATGTCCAACTGCAAACGGAAAAAGCTATTTGAGTATAAAATTGCTGTGAGCATAAATGTAATAAAATATGAAAATAGCATGAGAACTGCATTGTGTGCTCTAAGGTTGGGTTGCTATCAAAACTGAAGGAGAAGAGAGAATAACAGAAATAAATTGGGGTCAATGTAGAATTCAAACACAGAACAAAAGTTATCAAAATGGATATAGGCTTTGTATTCCAGAAGTATTCTTGACTCTTCCTACCTGGTGTCTTGGTTTCTTCATATTTTGTCTTATTTGCTTATTCTTTCCTATTTCTTGCCTGTGTGTTTTGTCATTAATCTACCTTTGTTAATTTTTCTTTTGATTATTTTAATATCCTGTTCTTATCCTTTTTTTGAAATGGGAGTGGTCATGTTTTCTTGCAGGAATACAGAGAGCAGAGAGCTGGAGAAGTACATGAAATGAACGAGGAGGACTAAAGAAGCAGAGGGGCTTAGGGAGAAAGCACTTCCTTTGAGAATAAAGTACAGGGTTTCAGTACACATTTTGTAGACCGATGAATTCCAAAGTTGATTTTATAAAGCTAGTTTTCTCCTATGTACTGTGATGTTCTTTCCTTGTTGATGAGAACATGAATTGGTTGTCACATGTCAGATCATTGGCTTGAACTATTAATAAAGTTGCCCCTCAGAGTAATGCTTCTTAGGAAGTGCTTTCACCCCATCAGAGAACATTTGGTCATTCTGCCGATGTGGTGGTTTGAATAAGAAGCGTCTTCCATTTTGAATACTTGGTCACCAGTTGATGGCCCAATTTAGGGGAGTTTAGGAAGTATAGCCTTTTGTAAGAAGTAGGCCATTGGTGGCAGGCTTTCAGAGTTTAAAACCTCATCCTACTTCCTCCTCCCAGGTCATTCTCTCTACTTCACAATTATAGGTCCAGGTGTAAGCACTCAGCTTGCTGTTTGAGCCAGCAGGCTTTCCACTCACTGACATGCTTCCCCTTCTATCATGGATTGTAACCCGCTGGAACCATAAGCTCAAATAAACTCTGTCTTCCATAAGTTGCCTTGGTCAAGGTGTTTTATCACAGCAACAAAATAGTTACAGGAGTCATATCTGGCTGGCATAACTTGAGGTAGGTGAGAGGTATGTACTGCTCTCGTCTAATAAGTATAGTGTAGAGGTGCAGCTGAATAAATACACAGAGTGACATCCTCTAATATAGATGTATTTTTCTGTCATTTTCCTAGGATGGTGACAGTACTTTATAGTGAGGTATTGATCAAATTGTTGCAGAAAAGTTAGAGAATATTGGAAGATGATCACTCCTCTCTGAGCATGGTAATTTTATACTGCTTCCTATTGTAAAAATTAAGTTGTTGGATGTTTTTGGATTAATTTTTCTGTCTGCTAATGCTTGCTTTATTTTCTTTCCCCTGTTACTTTAATATAAGTACTGTTTTATAGTTTATTGATGGCCCATGGTAGCTCCTTAAAAGTGTTCATTGTTTAAACTAAATGAATCCCTAGGCTGCTGAAATAGGTCAGGCAGTAGATGTACATTACCAAAAGCCTAGTGATCTGAGTTTGATTCCCAGATCCACACAATGGAAGGAGATAACTGATTAGTACAAGTTGTCCTTTTATCTCCATACACATCTCATGGCATTCAAGTATTCCTCAAAACATTGACACACAAACACATATACACAATCAATCAATCAACAAATTACAATTAAAACTTAAAAAAATAAATTCTTAAGAAAGATAGAGTTAATCAGTTTCTAGTTCACTGGTTCTCTTCATCTCTCTCCTCACTTTCACCTTCTTTCTTTCTTCCTCCCTCCTTCCTTCCCTTCCTTCCTTTCCTTCCTTCCTTCCTTCCTTCCTTCCTTCCTTCCTTCCTTCCTTCCTTCCTTCTTTCCTTCCCTCTTTCCTTCCTCCTAAAAGCATTTACACAGACTCAATAGTAAATCAGACAATTGTTGAAATCCTTCATCCCTCCAAAAACATGAACTTGCATACATGGAAATACTTTTATTCCACTTACAACAAATTCACAGATAATCCAAAGAGGACCTGTAGAAGCTATGTATGCCAGAATCATTGTGCACAGGGAGGGCGGACAGGAAACTTGCAAAGTCAAATATATATTCAGCTCTTCAGATTGGTAAAATAGTAAAAAGAATCCAAGGTTATATACCCGTGGAAGCCCATTGAAGTTGCAAACCTCCCAGAGAGAGACTCCAAGAGACACTGTTTCAATGGATGTTGCTTCTGAGTTGGGAAATGCATCATGCACTGACAAGTGCAAAATACAGCTTGATATCTTAATATATACAAACCAAAGAAAGACGTTATGGAATACCCTTTTCTGTGATAACCACAAAGTTCAATCGGTATTCTTTTATTGACTACCTATTTGCTGTGGAAAGGCAAAGGGAGGGTGCTAAACTTGAAGGGGGATTATTTTCTATTGATATGTGTCTGTTGACAGAATTCTTATCATTTCTTGCCAGTTCTCTCAAAGAACATTGTGACAACTGCTCACAGTAGGCAGAGTCAGACTCCAGAACTGATTCTGGCAATCTGTATTGATCATATTGCTGATGATCTTTAAAACATCTTGCTGTCCCAGACTTTACTTATGTCAGGGAGAAATAGCAAATCTCTCTGATACTGGTATGTTCAAACCTTTACCAAATCTTGAGTTCTGAAAATAAAAGCATAGGAAGTAAATTGTAATTGTCATCAATATTTAAGAGTCCTCTCTAGCCAAAAACCATCAACAAGCTAACAGAACATTTTACAAAGATGCTATTCTGATCTTACTCAGATACATAATAACATGAGGACTCCACAGAAGAAAAGCTATAGTGGTGCCTGCTTGGCTTTGAGGTTCTTACTTCATCTTATTCTTTGTACAAGATGGAAAGGTGACTAAGGGCTTTTGTAGGTGAAAAATCAAAGGAAAAGAAAGGAGAAGGGGAGGCAAAGGGAAAGCAGACGAGGGAGTTCGCAGCTGTCGGTTTTTCTGATAAAAAGAGAGAGGAGATGTCACAAAATTAGGAAAAGCAAGATTGTAAATGTTAATCCAAAGGGACGTAAATTTAAATGTCTGTATGTCTTTATATACAAGTGTGTTTATGTTTATGTATTTAAATATTTATTTCACTTTACTTATTCAGTGTTCCTTTGAAAAATACAGGAAAATATATTTATGTGCTTTTTTTGTCTTTTGCATAATTGCTATTTTATCAGATAGAAAATAATGTATAGAAGAATAAATGAAGTTCAAGTCATTCAGTGGGAAAAAAATCTAGTCTTTTGAGAGTCAGCTAGAGCTTCTAAGTGAAAGATGTAATTCATGCTGTAACTTAAGACAGTGCCTAGCATCTAGTGGTTTTATTTCACCTACATTTATTACCTAAATGGCCAGCACTGATGTGCGTTTCAGCTGGGTTAGAGATTCACGACCAAAGGTTCCTTTACTTGTCTCCAGCCATGTTAGTTTGAGTCAAGCGCATCTTCAGCAAGTGTAAGTGAAGTCAGACTCACAGGGTAGATCTCAAACATAAGGGTTTGATCTTATTTCTCTTTTTCCCCCAAATGAATTTGGCCTAAAATGTTAACAAAATTGGAAACAGCTGTGTTAAAAAACTACTTTCTTTTCCATTTATAGTCTTGTCGACCAATATAAATGTCTTCATTTTAGTGAAGCCTCTCCCCCACATCCAGATGTTATATATTTCTCAATAATCCTCAGCAAAATTGCCAAAGCCAACAAGAAGTTTTAACATGTAAATTCAACACATTGTTTCCTGCTCATCATGGCCTTTTCTCCATCAGCCCCATCCTCATCAGATTTCAGATGCTCGGCAGTTGACAGAGCTACAGCAAAGGACTCTGAGTCATCATCTCATTGTGGGATGGATTCCTTTTAAATTTTTTTTTTGTCTGATTCATGAACTGCTTTTTGAAAATCTAAAAATGGTTCATGAATTGCTTGGGAGTTGGCAAAAATTAATAATAATGAGCCCATTTTGAGTACACTGAAATGAACTGATTATCATTGCAAGCTGTTGCTAATTTGGATTCTTGATGGCAAGAGAGGGTTCTACAGGAGCCTTTTCACTAGCAAGTGGGACAGATTTCATGGTGTGGTAGCAAAAACACTTCTGTAGACTCTACCTCTATTTTTCCTTTTAAGATTATAAGATATGATGTAGAAATAATTGAGGGTTATCAGGACTGTGTTTTTAAAATTATTATGTAATCTCACAGGGAAAAATGATACAACCAACAGACATTTGGAACAAATGGTAAAATGCAGACCTGTCATTTATATCCAATAAATGAGCTCAAGTTTTTCTGAAATGTTAGGAGACTGTGTTCTTTAGTTTAACCATGAACTTATCCAGTTATGTTATCCTAATTTATTAGTCAGTTATTGCTAGTTTTTCTCATATCAGTTTCTAATCATTTTCTTCTAAGATTTCAAAGCTAACAGCTTCAGCAACATTCTTAAACTAGGTCTTCAAGGGAGTTTAAAACATATTACACATAAAATAAGCATTTCTCTTGGCTATGTTTTGTGTAACAACAATAGGGTAAAGCAGAGATTGGTGGATCATAGACACTAATGAAACGCCTTGATAGCAGAAATTATACTTACCAAAGAATCAAAAAATGTTTTTGGCTTAATTTTAGAAAATATTTTTTAAAACCACAAAACAAAAATAAAATAAAAAGAAACTCATTTGCCTTCTCATGAACTTGTGAAATCAAATATTTTAACGCCTTGTTTTCACAGTAATCATGTACCTGTAATAATGTTTGATGTTTTGAAACTAAGTAAGTGATCTTTGAAAGCAATAACCTATGAATACAAACTAATTATGAAAGATATAATTTGACCTCCCGTGGTTGACTACACAATAGGATGAATTACTCTAATTTGTAGTTGAATGAGCATGTATAACAGGCTACAAAATAATTAAATAAACAACATTTTGAGAAGTCATTTTATCTTCCCACATTTACAGCTTTAGAAATTTTTACCTTTTGTCCAAACTCTACTTTGTCCTATCACGTGTGTAGGGAAATAAAAAAAAAAAAAACCCTCCTGCAGTGCCACCAAGCCTTATTAAACAGAGCACACCGAGTCTGCTTCATTGTACAATACAAGAAATGTTCTCCAAACTGTGTTTGTTAACATTTTCTTTCTTCATTTTCTAATCAAAGCCAGTAAGCACAGCAGTGTTGAAAACAGATCTTCTTTGGCAACGACAGGATAGCCAAGTTTAATATAAATTATTTTATATTCAAATAAATAAATATTTGCAAAGCAATGCCTCATCATGTTAAGGAAAAGAAGATAAAATATTTTAGGCAATGTAAGAAATGTCTATGAAGTATATATATACTGTTGATGGAGACAACAGCAATATAAGAACGGCTACCTTTGTCTGATGGGAGTAAAGTCGACAAATAAATCTTAGCCTTCATAGAATACTTTTAAAATATTTGTCTACTTTCTCAGGCTGAGCTTTATTGAATCCAGAAAACCTCCTCGGAATCCCAGCTTGAAGCAGGTAGTGTTCCACAGTCTCCTACCGCATATAAATGCCAAATCATGCCTCGGCTTAATGCAGAAAAACTGTTTTATTCTCAGTTTGAAGTGTGAAAGGAAACCAGAAATACCACAAGGCGTACACAAAATTTTAAATAGTTTTCAGGAATTCTGAAAGGAGCTTGTTTATTAGTATATATGAAAGTTCCACAGCCAGGAGAATACTTACTCATTTGAGAATATGGAAAACATTGCCCTAAGTAAGAACATTCAAAGTGGACCATCCTTACAGCAATATATGAGACGTCCCCAGGAGAGTATTAGAGATAGGAGGGACGGTTAAGAGAGGAAAGCTTTTCTGAGATCAGATCACTCTATTCCCCACCACCTGAACTTTAAGTCTTTTTATTTCAATTATTATTTCGTACCAACTACAAATTTCAGGAGAAAGAAAATTACATAGTAGTTAAAGTTTTACAAAGTGAGAAACATTTGAATTCACATTCAAAGAAAGTTCCACTTCAATCTAGAGAAACCATGTGACTGAATGTCCAAGTTTTACAGAAAATGGAAGCAAAGGCCATTAGCTTTCTTTTTTTTAAAATCTATTTTATAATTTAATTTAATTTTACATATCAGCCACGGATTCCCCTGTCCTCCAGCCCCCCCACCCCCAGCCCATCCCCCATTCCCATCTCCTCAAGGGCAAGGACTCCCCTGAGGATTCAGCTCAGCCTGGTAGATTCAATCAAGGCAGGTCCAGTCCTCTCCTCCCTTCGCCCAGGCTGAGCAAAGTGTCCCTGCGTAGGCCCCAGGCTCCAAACAGCCAGCTCATGCACTAAGGACTGGTCCTGGTCCCACTGCCTGGGGGCCTCCCAAACCTTTCAAGTTAATTAGCTGTCTCACTTATCCAGAGGGCCCGATCCAGTTTGGGGGCTCCTTAGCTATCGGTTCATAGTTCATGTGTTTCCACTAGTTTGGCTATTTGCCCCTGTGCTTTTTCCAATCATGGTCTCAACAATTCTTGCTCATACAGTTCCTTCTCTTTCTCGCCAATTGCACTCCCAGAGCTCCACCTGGGGCCTGGCCTGGATCTCTGCATCTACTTCCATCAGTCATTGGATGAGAGTTCTATCATGACAGGGTGTTTGGCCATCCGATCACCAGAGTAGATCAGTCTGGGCTTTCTCTCAACCATTGCCAGTAGTCTATTGTGGAGGTATCTTTGTGGATTTCTCTAGCACTTTGTTTCTTCCTATTCCCATGGGGTCTTCATTTATCATGGTCTCTTTTTCCTTGTTCTCCCTCTCTGTTCTTGATCCACCTGGGATCTCCCTCTCCCCTAAGCTCTCTTTCCCTCAACGCTTGCCCTTCATTATCCACCCCTCCCATCCAGTTTGCTCATGTAGATCTCATCCATTTCTCTGTCGGTGGGCAAACCCTGTGTCTTTCTTAGGGTCCTGTTTTCCAAGTAGCCTCCCTGGAGTTGTGAGTAGCAGTCTAGTCATCCTTTGTTTTACAGCTAGTATCCTCCTATGAGTGAGTACATACCATGTTTGTCTTTCTGAGTCTGGGTTACCTCACTCAGGATGATTTTTTTTCTAGATTCATCCATTTGCCTGCAAACCTCATGATGTCATTGTTTTTATCTGCTGAGTAGTACTCCATTGTGTATATGTACCACATTTTATTTATCCATTCTTCAGTTGAAGGGCATCTAGATTTTTTCCAGGTTCTGGCTATAGAGCTAAACACAGAATTCTCAACAGTGGAAGCTAAAATGACTGAAAGACATTTAAGGAATTGCTCAACATCCCTAATCATCAGGGAAATGCTAATCAAATGACTCTGAGATATCACCTTACACCTGTCAGAATGGCTAAGACCAAAAATACTGAAGACAGCTTGTGCTGGAGAGGATGTGGAGCAAAAGGAACTCTCCTCCACTGTTGGTGGGAATGCAAGTTTGTACAGCCACTTTGGAAATCAATATGGCTCTTTCTTAGAAAACTGGGAATCAATCCCCCTCAAGACCCAGCTATACCACTCTTGGGCATATTCCCAAGGAATGCTCAATCATACCACAAGGGCACATACTCAGCTATATTCATAGCAGCATTATTTGTAATAGCCAGTAGCTTTCAATAGAGTCTCTCTAGTAGATATTTGTAGGTGTGAGATGCCAAAAGATAAACAAATATAATAAAACTAATTATAATATTTAGCCTTCATATCACATTGAGTATGCTGACAGATATCTGAAGCAAAGGAATAGTGTTTCTCCAAGCAGAAGTGGAATTTTCTAGGGAGCAACAGAAAGTCATGGTCCCTATTTTGATATTGTAAGTCCGTATTTGCAAGCAATTCCTGAAGCCATTCCTTTCTGCCATACCCCCCTTTATATCTCTCCAACCATGCTGTAGGCACTGTTTTTATTGAGATAGATAGAATGATTAAGAAAAAAAAGTCCCAGAATCTGTTCCAGGTATTGACTCTGTATTACATGAATATTTTATTTTTAATTTGTAAATATCAGGATATTGTGCACAAAGAGCCTCAAAGGGATCAGATTCTGTATGGACCTCTCAAAAGTGACCATGTCCTCATCCTTCTATCTAGCAGACTTTTATCAATCAATCATATGATGATTGCAATTTATATCTAGAAGCATTTCAGCTGGACCAGTTGAAACATATTTATGAAATAGCTAGCTTAGTCATTATCACACTTGTCACCATCCAAGCCTTCTTTGTTGGGTGATTAAAGTACCTTTCTAGTCTTGGCCTCTTCACAGGGAGTTTCCCATGTATATTAAGAATGACATTTTGGGGAGTATATTTTTATGCTACAAGCCTAGTCAATGCTTCTGGTGACTTTTCTATGGATCTTAACTGAAGACCTTGTACCAGGGTATGCAAGGCCCCACAGAATCTCTAGTACTGTGATACACACTCCTTTGCTTCAGGACCTTGTCGTGGACCACTTACTCCTTTCTCATCAGCTGAAGGCATTGCAGCTCCTTCTCACATCTGTTGTGCTGTTGGACCTACAGTATGACCAGCTTGGACCCTCCATGTCGAGATTTCCATGATCCTTTCTTATTAACATTACCTCTCTCTTCAAACACATCGTGTTGGCCAAGTCTGTGGCTATTTTTTTATCTTGTCCTAAAAATTTGTCTAAGGCTAAATTGAAACATTTGGGACTATTTTCTTTGGTAGAGCTTTAAAACAGCTTAATATTGACTCTGTTGTGTGGTTATTAGTAATCACACATATGCACATTGACAATGAAAAAGTGCAAGCAGGGCAAAAAGAAATACAAAATGTACAGTTTGAAAGAAAATGAGTATAATTACATTAAACCATGGAGTGTAATAGTGGAGCCAAGTCTTGTGTTCAAATAGGTGAAAAGTTTAAGGTAAGGAAAAGCTTAAGGAGAAATACAATAAAGTGAGTGCTGCCTGTAGGGCAAGACTCTACCCAGCAAGGCTTCCAACTTGTAAATAGAAAATGCCTAAGGAATCTTGTCCTAAAGCAAAGGAAAGCTTATTCAACAAAGGAAACCATCAACACTTAAGGAAATGAAGTTCAAAGTGGGGGCAAGTTCCATTAAACCAGACAGCAGAATTTGGCAACATCAGCCCTGTGTAGAAACATGAAGGATACAGGAGTAGAGTGGTTGGGTGGGAATCTTCTGTGGTTAAGAAACGCTGCTAAGGGTGGGAGGGTGTCAGAGAGATGCCTGCATGTCGATCTGGAAAGGCCACTGGGTGAAGCTATGATGATGAAGCCTGTATTGTGTTGGAGATGCCAGAACCATGGGACATTTGCCAAGGAGGCCTACACATAGGCTATGGAACCAGTCCAAGAGAATTGTATTTCAATCAGTGAAGCTGGAAGGTCAGAACCATCTAAGGCCTTTGAAGTCTGACAGAGTTGCAGAATTTGGTGTTTTCCCTGCTGATTTTCAGCCTTGCTTTGGTCAAAATTTGGTAAAAAATACATAGTACATTTACTCACTGTGCTCCCTGTCCTCCTTTTTGGAATGGTAATGTATGTTCTATTCCATTGTGTGTTGGAAGTATGTAATTTGCCTTTTGATTTTATAGGGGGTTACAGTTGAGAAATTGCCTTGAGTCTCAGAAGAGACCTTGGGAGTATCAGAGCATCAAATGAAGTTCCCTGACAGGGCAATTTAAAGCTTTAGAGTCTGCAGTTTAAAAAAAAAAAACCAAATCAACCTTCTTTGAAGAGGCAAGGGCTAGTGCAAAAAATTTATAGACATCTTTTGAAAAAAAATTACTTATTTATTTAGTGTGCCCAGGAGGAGGGCCATACCCATGCCACAAGACATGTGTGGAGGCCAAAGAACAACTTGTAGGAATCTGCTCTCTCCTCCTACCATGTGGAAAATCAGGTTTTCAGTCTTGGCAGCAAATGCCAGCCCAAGATATCTTTAACTTTCAAGCCAAAAACACAACCCAAATATAAAACAAGAAAATGTTTTACTGTTTTTTTCAATTATACTAAGTCATATATTAATTTAGAAAAGAGAATTTAGAAATGTCTTCCAATTCAAGTAATAATTGACATATCTTTCCAATTTACAAAATTTGAAATTCTGTTAGAGTGTGTAATTTCTTAGTATAAAAATAAAACGTATTCAATGAAAGTATGTTGAATTCATGCAATTTTGGTCATCTCTTCAGCAATGTCCATCTTTACTGCATGGAGCATGTCATCTCAGGACATTGATTTTAAGGTTATGTATTGGTACATGTTGGTAGGTATAATACAAAGTTTGGTATTTTTGTGGGTATGTATTGCATCATAATTTTATATTTTAACTTACTTTGTTTTGAAGATAATTATGTATTTGAATGCATGTGATATGCAATGTAAGATATCCTTTTAACTGCTTCATAGTTCAGTATATACAGCATGATTTTGTGGTTGGTCCTCATTCCCTTATTTATATAGTGCATTTTCTGGGTTTTTTTTTTTTATCAAACAATAGAATTTGAAACATTGAGAGACCAGAATTAGATTCAAATTCTTGCTAGATAGGAAAGTATAAGATAATTATTCTAGTTGACACATTGGAGTATAGTCATCTTATCTCATGCGTTTGCTTGTAATGGGTGCTTAGGTTTTACTGAATTTTTCTGAAAAGGATCTTTGTATCCTTTTTTTTCTTGTAGTGAGAAGTATGCACTCTGTTTTTCCTCACAGTTCCACTGCTCTAGTTCTTTTAAAGCTATATCTTAATGCCAAATGTAAGTATTTATACCAACAAAATTGTATTGAGTCCTGAAATTTCCTTAAATCCTTTACATAGGATGAAAAACACCCCTTATCCCTCTATTACAGCATGGATGGGAGGAAACATCTTCTCTAGATCATACTCCCTCCAGATTTAGATGCTGCAGGTGAATAACAAATTGAGGTATTTTTGAGGCCAAATGAGCACGAGAGGATATAGAATACTGTTTTCAAATGTCAGAAATGGGCCGTAAAAGTGTTCTTCTAAAGTATTGAAAGAATAAATGAATTTTTAACATACTCATGGATGGTCTCCTCAAGTGTTGAAATTACTGCTGACTATCACTTTGATTTCCTGAGTTAAAAATGAGAAAGATGAGAGTGGCTATGGCTTTAAATTTATGCAGATAGGAAGGAGTTCTAAGACAAAATTTGTGATCAGAGACCCTCCAACAACATTACTAGGGTTATAGCTTGAAGTCGATACTGACACTAGGATGACATTTTTACAGTTTCAATTACAATTTACTTAAAACTATTTCAACATCATTTATGTTTCTTCTTTATGTGCACATCACTAAAAATCTTATCTTTGGCAAACTCAAGAACAGACTAAAAGGATGCAACTAAAAGGATGTAAAAGCACGGGTTCCCAGTTCCTTCTGTCCTTTCTATTCTTTTTTCTACAGTGTGAGTGATTAGATAACACAGGCCCGTTGTATAAGTAAGAAAGATTATGATAGGGTTCTTGATCACTCATGCTTCTTTGAACATTATAGCCTAATTGAAGAAGATCTAATTCTAATTGAAAGTTTTGTCAAAGATATAAAATACCTGCTTTGTTCAAAATTTCAGTCTTGATAGACTAGCATCTGTCATGGTGCCACTGAGCTTCAGTGCAATGTGAGATAACATGGGGAAGAAAGAAATGGCAACAGCCACAGCCATGCCATCTACCTTTGCAGATCATGCATAGCTTTATTGTCTCATGGAACCACATGCACAAAGCACAAGATCAAGTATAAAACTATTAGGAAGGTAAAACTCAACAACATAATATTAAACCAAGTACAACGTGTCTTTGAGCACAGGGAAGCATCTTGTGTGACTGCACAAATTGCTCTCTAAAGCACTGACTGATAAGCTATCCACAGTGATATCTATAACCTAGGCATGATATTACTTTTGTTAGGTAGGTATAAACAACATGCTGCTGGTCTATATTGAAGTATGGTGTCAGCTTTCTGAAGCATGTGGCTGAGCAGAAGTGGTTAAAGAGAGACAGTGTGAAAGCTAAAAGAGGAACAGGATGGTCACTGAAAGTATTTTCAACCTATCTTGTGCTATGAATCTACACAGCTCAGATTGATGTGACCAAGTCAGTTACCAAAATGTCAACCAAACTGTAACTCTTGAAACCTGTGAACAGTGACATGCTCATGTAAGACAATGAAAAAAAAAAAAAAAAAACTATGTAGTAGAATCTTCTTCTGCATCATTGTACATTTACCCATTTCTAATCTATTTCCACATTAAAGCAGGGGACAGTTATGTGAGGGGTCCCTTTCTCTTTGCTTCCTTGAAGATGCAGACAGCTGCTGTGGAAACTCAGGTCCCATCTATGGCTGATTCCATAAGAACATCTATGAAGACAAAAGAAGAATCTAGGTCAAATAATGATGTTCACTATAGTCTCCAATTCTTTCTCCTAATTGATGGATTTTACTTTATTCGAAAGCAGCCCACCCTCTTTTTCTAAGGAATTTGATAATGTTTAGAAAGAGGATTATTAGCATAATCTCAATGGTTCTATTGCACTAAATCTGAGAGGATAGTTTTAAATTATCTATGTAGTCGATGGCACCTTTTCCCATTTCAATTCTATTTTAACATTCTCTAAAACATTTCAGTCGAAAAAGAGGGATAAGACTTGGTACTTCATCACTTGAAGTACTCTCAAATATTTACAGAAAAAAGAAAAGAAATTAAAATAAAATGCATTTATCTTTGTAAATTAAATTAAATCTAATAAGGAAAAAAAGTAAGCAATGAATAGACTCTGATATTTGAGATACAGATTATTTACTAACATGGTAAAAAGTGAAATGTTTCCAATATAGTAAGAAACTGAGAAGTGTTACTTGTATTAAAATTTAAATTCTGCTGTTCACTTCCCATTTTAATCTTAGTTTTCTATTTTGAAAATATTGCTATTTAAAAAAATGAAATTTCAAGTACTGACAGAGCTGGAAACAATCATTACTAGGGAGATAACTCACACATAGAAAGACAAGCATTACATGTTTTGGATGTTTGCTTTGAATTTTCAGATACATATGATTTAGTTAGAATAGCCATAGAGGTTGGGAAGTTACTAAGAACTCATGTAGAAGGGCTTTTAATGGAGGAGAGATGGAATGCACCAGTTTACAGGGCTGACGGGGACTAATGAAACAGGATCAGGGAAAGTGGAGTGGAAAAAAAAAGAAGGCAAAGTAGAGCAGAGAACATGGGGTTGTATAATAACATTAAAGACATATTTTAAAAGTACATAAAAACTTACTACTACAGAAGGTTCATAAAATATAGCTATGCATGTACACATGAAGAGTAATAGTGGAGTCACCCTACAAGGGTTCAACATTGTCCCCACTAGTCACCAGAGGTTAACAAACAAAAAGCTTGGTTTCAGAAACTGGTTACTTCTTTTGGAGTTATCATCCAGTGAGGTCCCAAAGATGTCCACATATTACAGGATATTGCCAGTGCTACTATTACAATTATACTTCAGAACTGAACAAGAAGACCTTTTTGCTGAAGACATCACATATTTGAGTCAAAGAACAAGAAAAAGGATCGGAAAGGAAAAGGGCAGTCTGAGATGACTTTGGTTGGGGGTAACAATGATCAAAACATTTAATAAATTCTCCAAGAAATAATACCACTATTAAAAAAATCGATGAGTAGGTTCAGAGTAGCTGGATTTATGTTGAGGTCCTTGATCCACTTCGACTTAAGTTTTGTGCATGGTGATAGATATGGATCTATTTGCAGCCTTCTACATGTTGATATCCAGTTTTGCCAGCACCATTTGTTGAAGATGCTTTCTTTTTTCCATTGTGCACTTTTGGCTTCTTTGTCAAAAATTATTTGTTCATAGGTGTGCGGATTAATGTCAGGGTCTTCAATTCGATTCCATTGGTCCACATGTCGGTTTTTATGCCAGTACCAAGCTGTTTTTATTACTGTAGCTCTATAGTACAGCTTGAAGTCAGGGATCGTGATGCCTCCAGAGGTTGTGTTATTGTACAGGATTCTTTTGGCTATCCTGGGTTTTTTGTTTTTCCATATGAAGTTGAGTATTATTCTTTCCAGGTCTGTGAAGAATTGTGTTGGTATTTTGATGGGGATTGCATTGAATCTGTAGATTGCTTTTGGTAAGATTGCCATTTTTACTATGTTAGTTCTGCCTATCCATGAGCATGGGAGATCTTTCCATTTTCTGACATCTTCTTCAATTTCTTTTTTCAGGGACTTAAAGTTCTTGTCATATAGGTCCTTCACTTGCTTGGTTAGTATTACCCCAAGGTATTTTATGTCATTTGTGGCTATAGTAAAGGGTGATGTATCTCTGATTTCCTTCTCCGCTTTTTTGTCCATTGTATATAGGAGGGCTACTGATTTTTTGGAGTTGATCTTGTATCCTGCTATGTTGCTGAAGGTGTTTATAAGCTGTATCAGTTCCTTGGTGGAATCTTTGGGGTTGCTCAAGAGAAAGTAGGAAGTAGTCTTGAACACATTGGCATAGGAGACCACTTTCTAAATAGAACACCAGTAGCACAGACACTGAGAGAAACAATCAATCAATGGGACCTCTTGAAACTGAGAAGCTTTTGTAGGGCAAAGGATACGGTCAACAAAGCAAAGCGACAGCCTACAGAATGGGAAAAGATCTTCACCAATCCCACATCTGACAGAGGACTGATATCCAGAATATATAAGGAACTCAAGAAATTAGACATCAAAATGCCCAACAGTCCAATTAAGAAATGGGCTATAGAACTAAACAGAGAATTCTCAACAGAGGAAACTCAAATGGCTGAAAGACATTTAAGGAATTGCTCAACATCCCTAATCATCAGGGAAATGCAAATCAAAACAACTCTGAGATACCACCTTACGCCTGTCAGAATGGCTAAGATCAAAAACACTGAAGACACCTTATGCTGGAGAGGATGTGGAGCTAGGGGAACTCTCCTCCACTGCTGGTGGGAATGCAAGCTTGTACAACAACTTTGGAAATCAATATGGCGATTTCTTAGAAAATTGGGAATCCATCTCCCCCAAGATCCAGCTATACCACTCTTGGGCATATACCCAAGGAATGCTCAACCACACCACAAGAGCACTTGGACAGCTATGTTCATATCAGCGTTGTTTGTAATAGCCAGAACATGGAAACAACCTAGATGCCCTTCAACTGAAGAATGGATAAACAAAATGTGGTACATATACACAATGGAATACTACTCAGCAGAGAAAAACAATGACATCATGAGGTTCGCAGACAAATGGATGGATCTAGAAAAAATCATCCTGAGTGAGGTATCCCAGACTCAGAAAGACAAACATGGTATGTACTCACTCATAACAGGATACTAGATGTGGAACAAGGATGACTGGACTGCTACTCACATCACCAGGCAGGCTACCTGGAAAACAGGACCCCAAGAAAGACAAAGGGATCGCCCAACGACAGAGAAATGGAATGAGATCTACATGAACAGCCTGGACATGAGTGGGGGTAGTGAAGGGCGAGGGTCGAGGGAAAGAGAGCTTGGGTGAGTGGGAGATCCCAGCTGGATCAACAACAGAGAGGGAGAACAAGGAATAGGAGACCATGGTAAATGAAGACCACATGAGAATAGGAAGAAACAAAGTGCTAGAGAGGCCCACAGAAATCCACAAAGATACCCCCACAACAGACTGCTGGCAATGGTCGAGAGACAGTCCGAACTGACCTACTCTGGTGATGGGATGGCCAAACACCCTAATTGTCGTGCTAGAAACCTCATCCAACTACTGAGGGATCTGGATGCAGAGATCCATGACTAGGCCCCAAGTGGATCTCTGGGAGTCCAATTAGCGAGAATGAGGAGGGTTTATATGAGCGAGAATTGTTGAGACCAAGGTCGGATAAAGCACAGAGACAAATAGCCAAACAAACGGAAACACATGAAATATGAACCAATGGCTGAGGGGTCACCAACTGGATCAGGCCCTCTGAGTGGGTGAGACAGTTGATTGGCCTGATCTGTTTGGGAGGCATCCAGGCAGTGGGACCGGGTCCTGTGCTCATTGCATGAGTTGGCTGTTTGAAACCTGGGGCCTATGCAGGGTCCCTTGGCTCGGCATGGGAGGAGGGGACTGGACCTACCTGGACTGAGTCCACCAGGTTGATCTCAGTCTGTGGGGAAGGCTTTGCCCTGGAGGAGATTGGAATGGGGGGCGGGCTGGGGGGAAGGTGAGGGGGGCGGGAGGGGGGAGAACAAGGGAATCTGTGGCTGATATGTAGAACTGAATTGTATTGCAAAATAAAAATTAAAAAAAAAAAGATACAAAACTAAAAAAAAAAATCGATGAGTATGTGTTATAAAGTTGTAGGCATTTTTGATATAAAACCTAGCATTGCAGAATGTGTTTTTAGCTAGAAAATGAAACAGCTCTAATAAAAAGAAAGGTGCAAGACTGTGCTTTGGAGTCTGACCTGAAATTGAGTTGATAGATCTTATCTACTGAAAGGTAAGCAAACATCAATTCCTGAATGCCTTCGTCAAAGAGAAGTCTTCACTGGGCAAGTGGTCAAGGGTCTCCAAATGATATAATGTGCTTATGAGCAAGCTGGAACCCTTACTCCCTTTTTGGTTACTTTACTCTAGACCCCTGTGCATTTGATGATGCTCACCCTTCATCATTTTTAATCAAATTTTATTAACAAACTTTTCTGTTTATGTTGAAATATTTTAATGATGAGAATAAGGAAGAAATGGATATTGTGTTCTAAAGCCTGAAGTTTTCCAAGTGAATCTATACATAATTCAATTTTTTTTTTTTAAAAAAAAAAGAGGAGATGAATCAAAATGTAGATGTAACATGTATGAAAGTCTGATGATAGTCTGTAGGCACAGCAAGCAAAATGTACTCCACCCACATTCTGGAAGCCACCTTCCAAGGCAAAGAGGTGTTAACGAGGATAATTCAAATGAGTTGAATACAGCTAATGCTTGAACAGAGTGGTCATGCATGATGGCAGGAGAGTTTCATAATGAAGTTAAGGCATATTGAGGTAAAGTTTAGAAATGGGAAACTGAAAGAGTGCTTTTAAATCAAAATATGGCTGACAAAACTGACAGCATTAAATTGCAATTACGATAAATGCTGCTCCGAAGCTTAATGTACACAATGGAATTAAAACTTCCCAGTGACTGAAGAAATTAGAAAGTCACTTCAATCTAGGCATAATTGGTTTCAAATAGGGATAGGCAATTTTAGTGAAGATATTTTTAGAAAATTGGTTAAAGTTTAAATATTTATAAACAAATGTGCACACACAAATACATATACAGAGAGAGAAAGAGAACGAAATACAAAACTAAACGGGTGTGATGTATTATTTGTGTTTTTAAATTTTTAAATAGAAAATAAGCTAACAAGACTACCAGTCTGCTAGAATACAAAATTATCTCTGTTCTTACAGTAATTTTTGCTATGTTGTCAGTATTTCGTTTGGCTTTTAAGCTAAGACATCTTCTCTCCTGGGATAACTGGATAGTGTCATGTTATTTCCACTGAGGTTCAGGATAGATCTGGGAAATAATAAACTCACTCAGAAGTCAACCTAAAGTAAATTGTGGATGTGCCATGGAAGCTGTCTAGAAAGCCTGAATTTTAAATAGAAGAACTTCAAGAGTGTGGTCAGTTAAGATTGTCTAAATAAATTGCTTAAGAAACAGAAGAATGAAACTGGTTCATGGAAATCTGAATTATTGCTGAAAAAATGAAGTGCTGTAAAAATGTAAAGAGGGGACCAGTGAGATGGCTCAACAGGTAAGGGCCCTTGCTGTCAAGCTTGATGACTTGAGTTCAAAACCCGGGACCCGTGGTGAAAGAAGAGAAATTATCCTATGACTGCCAATGTACTCCATAGCAACACACACACTACACACACACACACACACACACACACACACACACACACACATACACATACACACACATGCCACACTCGTGCACAATAACTGCAAAATAAAACTTAAGAGGGACTGAGGATATGAGTCAGGCAAAGAGTGCTTGTCTAAGAAGAACAGAAACAAATGAAAATAAGTACGTGTTTGGAACTTGTCCTGTCTTAGTTTTCTGTGGACTTTTAGATTATGATGGCTACTTTCAGTTTTTGAAGGTCTTGAAAGATGTCTACAGATGATGTTACTGAGTCAGTGGTCAATGAGTTGGGTAATACACTTAAATGTCTCGAGCAAAAAATGGAGAGCTTCCTAAGATAAATGCCAATATTTGAACCAATTTGAAGAGGCAGAATGTGCTTTTCTGATGACTTCAATTTGTTCTTTATTTATCTGAAGAGAGAAATATGATTTTTTAATAAGAAAAAGGGAAAGAGGTTTGAAAAGATATACCCCACATAACATATCTTGTAGGTGATTGAAAGTATTTGAGTATCTTAACAGCACTTTCAACATTAACTTCCCACACGGATATTTCTGCTCCCCAGATTCTCTATAATGAGCTTTTAACAAATCCTTAGCAAGTTTCTTAGTCTCCTGTTGGGGACCGATTCCTGACAGCAGTGTCCTTACTTTATCAAACCTTACAAAGGCAGGAAGTTCCTGGCCTAACCGCGGGCTGTACAACTTCCTGGAATACCTGCTAATCAACCAGCTGCAGGGGCCTGGGACCAAAGCGACCTCACCCTCCTTTAGGAATTTTCCATCCTTCTCTCCGTGCTTCCCCTGTTCCCCCTCCCTGCCTGAAGCCCTGTTTATAAGCCTCAACACCCAGTCAATAAAGGAGACCTCGACGCAACTCAGAATGTCTCTCTCTTCCTTTACGCGCCTGGTCTCCTTTCTCTCTCGCCCCCATTGATCTTTCAGGAGGTGCCTCCTCGGGTCTCATCAAATAACCTGGCCCGCGGGACCGGGCAGTCTCCTTCAGCTTGTCTCTCTTTAAGACAACAGTAACAATGCTCCAGGAGGAAGGATTTTTGTTCCCTTACCAATCTGGAAGAGTGGATTAAATTTAATTCAAAGATATCTAGGTGAGTGTCTGGCATAGAACAGGAATTAAATTAAATCTAAATCAACTTTTAGTAAGTCCACTATTGAATGGTTCAATGGTTTACATTTAGACATATGAACATCTCTGTTACTTCATTCATTTCTGCCCAATTTAACTTTCTCTACTCTATACAATTTATTTGAAATTTCCATAAATGCTTCCTCATCCTCTCCCTGCTACATGCAAATACCTACCCCCTTGCGTGGTGATATTTTAATTGTTCTGAAATGTGATTTTATTTGTATGTTAATAAATAAAGTTTGCCTGGAGATCAGAGGTCATAGCAAGCCAGGAACAGAAGCCAGGCGGTGGTAGCCCACGCCCTTAATCCGATCACATGGCAGGCAGAGTCTCTGTGTGGTCAAGGACACAGCCAAGTGTGGTGACATGAGCCTTTAATCCCAGTACCAACCATAGAGACCTGGAGGTCTGTATAGACAGGCAGTGATGAGGAAGTCATGTGGCTAGGCTTAGAGCCAGTGAGAAGGCAGAATAGGAAAGCAATAAAAGCACAGATTAGGCAGGAAGAAGCTCTCTTGTGTGGGAAACTACGGCTTGTTGGTAAGCTAAAGGGTAGTCAGTGGCTCTTCGCTAATTCTCAGATCTCTTCGGCTATTACCCTTGTATTTGGCTCTGTGTTCCTTATTTACTAAGACTGTTTAGAATTTTGTCTAGACCCTTGTCCTAGTTAGGATTGCTATTGCTGTGATGAAACACTGTGATTGAAAGCAAGTTGGGCAAACATGGTATATACTCACTCATAAGTGGATTCTAGATATAAAGCAAAGAACAATCAGACTGCAACCCACAGAACCAGGAAGGCTATATAGCAGGGGGGACCCCAGGATGACTGTGGCTTATAATAAGTTTTGGTTTTACTCAATTACTGGGCAAGCCTCAATGAAACATTTCACAATTAGGATAAGAATTTGTACTGTATCAAGCTAATAATAGAAAATTAAATTTTAAAAAGTGAAAAAAAATTTTAAAAAAAGAAAGCAAGTTGGGGCAGAAAGAGTTTATTTGTCTTACACTTCCAGATCTAGTCCATCACTGAAGGAAGTCAGGACAGGAACTCAAACAGGACTGGAACTTGGAGGCAAGAGCTGATGCCGAGGTCAGGAAGGGGTGCTGCTTACTAGTTTGTTCCCCATGGCTTACTCAGCCTGCTTTCTTATAGAACACAGGTTCACCAGCTCAGGGATAGCACCACCTACAATGGCCTGGACCCTTCCCCTACAATCACTAATTAAGGAAATGCCTTACAGGTTTGCCCACATCCTGATCTTATGGAGGGATTTTCTTTATTGAGGTTCCTTCCTCTCACGTGACTTTGGCTTGTGTCAAGTTGACATAAAACTATCCAGCATATCCTTTTTACTATGTCCACTCAACACACTTCTACTAACGGAAGATAAATAACAAAGCCTTTGCGAAGCAGCCCTTTATTCTTCTGTGCATTCTTACTGTTTGTTATCTTAGAGCATTCAACCTGAAACACTGAGCTCCCTGAAGGACCGTACTTTATGCCTAGTGTTCTACTCCACAAAATGCCAAACATGACACAGCTAGAGGAACTGCAGTAAACATAATGTTTTTGACCATTATGTACTTAATGGATTTTTGGAACTGACATAAATATAATTGACAAATTGGATTTAAACACAAAGTGGTGCATTTAATATTCCATATATATATATATATATATATATATATATATGTATGTATTATGATAAAGTCAGACAAATTTCCCTTCTACTAATATATTTAGTGGTACTATTTCTGTTATTTTGTAAAATTTCCCCTCTGCTTGGCTCTTATCTATGTTATTATTGAATTTATCAGTTTATATCACTAGTAAATAAGATCCAAATACAGAAGCCAACCACATTCTAGAGGAGGTACTTGTTTCTGGTTGTAAATGGAGTAACTTCATTTTATCTTCTCAACAAGTTGATGCAGCAGATAATAACCAACCCCTTCTGAATGCAAAATTTCACAAGTTAACTAGTAAACTTATAGAGAAAGAAAATGAAATTAGTTTGAAATTATTTGTTTTCAGTTCATCTCTTTTGACTCCTAGAATACAACTGTTTGGAAATTCTATACAATCTAGATTTTACCTGCCATGGACCCCAAATCCATGGTTCATATTGTGTAACATTATATTTGCAACTGAGATAATAATTGCAGTATGGCCCTGCATTGGAGTGTCACTGCTTCCCACTTTCAGTGGTGATTCAAAGAACCTTAACAACCTTTCTGCAAAGCATTTTCATAATACCAGATTACTCAAAGCTTCTGTGGTTGGTAACCAGCTATAATATTAATTCTGAAACATTTGAACAAGTTTTTCTCTGTTGTGTAAGCTTGCCTTCTCTGGGTAGTCAGATGGCTTCCCACAGTAAACACTACTGCAGGTAGTATTTACCTGGGATTTAAGTTGATGCATATATTTTAAAGAGAGGCAATTAGCATATTTCCACAATTATGAGTTAAATTTAATATCTATCCTCTCAGCGTTGGACACTACCTTAAAAGTCAATTCTTAAATTTAATGGATCAGTGATTAGACATTTTCAAAGAAATTGTTGACAATTGCATATTCATTAACATTCATCTAAGACCAAAGTCTCATTTCCTTGATTTCCACTTATATAATAGTTATCCACAGAAAATCAAAATATGAGTTTCAAGATGCTTTTGAACAATTAATGTTGTGTGGAAGTTCCGTACATGAATAATGCATTTTTTTTTTACTGTTGAATGATTTACAGCTTTTATTATATTCTCTCAGGAATTCATGAACCAAAAATGTGAATCATTGATCTAGATCAAATTGGCAACTGTAATCTCGAAGACTAAATGCAGTAGTAAAACATAAATGTAATTGAAATATAAATCTTGCAAAACTAATTCTCATTATGGGCTAGAGAGAAACAGTAAAAAGTTTTAAGTTCTCACTATGTTTCTTTGGGTCATACTCTTATGCATTCATCAGAGTTGCTTCTGAATATAATAATAGCCTAATCATCACCAGAGTGCAAGTTGGTTTATAAAGATTTGCATATTTGTTTTGTAAATGTTTCATGGGTGAAATTATTAATTAGCATCTAATTAATATTTGTGTTGCTGAGAACATATTTTTAAACCACAGAATCAAGAAAATGGGGAGTAGTTAATTATTCATTTCAGGTCTCTTCTTTAAAATTCCCCATTGCTAAACTCAACAGCACAAAGAAGAGATTAATAAAAATAATCTGAAGTTTCTTAATTGCACTCTTTTCATTTTGCCCAATTAATGAAATTCTTTAACGACTTTCCCATTCTGCAACATTATTAAATAAATATTTTGTAAGTACTTAGTAATATTGGAAAAGATAATAATTGTTACTACTTGAGAATTATATTGGAGAATTTCATGGAAATTTTGGAATGAAGAAAATACACTATAAATTATTAAACCAACTTCTATGTGCAATATGACTAGCCCACAGAACACTAGGTTAAAAGAATATAAGGCAGAGTATGCCTTTGTCCCCATCAAATCATCTGTGGTGCTTCTAGAGTTTGTGGTAATAGAGCTTTCTCCACATTTCACTAAATGGACTTAAATTCAGGGAAGCCTGAATTCTAATCCTGAGAACTATCATTCAACAGTTGTGGCAAAATGGACAGTGTAGTTACCTTTCTATGAACTGGTTTTCTAAATCTAAACTCAGTTATTAAAATTCTAAGTGATTTAGTATTATGAAATGAAGAGGAATTTGATAAATTATATACATTTCATTTTTATCTGACACACAAAACCATAAAAATATACATATTATGCCATATGATCTGACAATATACATGTGTACATCATTAAATGATTAAATCAAGTTGATCATGTCTGCACATTGTATCCATTTATCATTTCTTTATAAGAAAACTAAGATCAAACTTTTTGAACTGCATAGTTCATTATTATCTTCTACAAACATTTTTCTGTAAGACCACACCAAATGGTGTTAATCCAAACTCAATATAACTTAGTGTCCATTGATCAAACCATCTCCATCCCTCCTAAAGCCTGGATTCCTCAGTGCCTGGTAGCCATTTCTTAGGTTTCACATATGAGATATATATATATATATATATATATATATATATATATATATATATATATATATATATATATATATATATATGTTTTTCTGTGCCTGGCTCATTTTATTTAGTCCATGCCATTGCATGTGTATAAGCCTGGTATTTTTCTTATCCATTAAACATTTGACAGACACTTAAGTTCTTCCTATTTCCTGGATATGTGAACAGTGTATCAATAAACAGGTGTGTAGGCCTTTCCTTGACACACTGATTTTACTTCTTTGAATATTTGTCTGTTAGAGGAGTTTGTGTCTCATATACATGGTTCTATTTTTCTTTTTGGTAACTACATGCTGTTTCCCATACTAACTATACTAACTTACATTCCCATCAAAAAGGCATAAGGATTCCTTTTCCTTGCAAGCTCTTTTTTCTTATTGATAGTAGCTACTCTGTGTGGTATGGGGTAATTTCTTTTTGTGACTTTGATTTGTATTATCTTGTAACAGTGTTTTTATTTAGACCATATGCATATATGGGTAAGCATAGATAAGCATGTTTAATGGATATGACATCCATATTAAGACTCTAGCCTACATTCAAGTGTGAAACTGTAAAAGTGAAAAGAAAGAAATGAAGCTATTCAGAGAAAATAAACAGAAGATGACCAGAAAAATAACTTTGCTGTTACATGATTTCAATGTCCACAGAAGAAAGTGTCACTAGAAATTACGCATTCTTAGGTGTCACCCACTGACAAATGAGAAGCCTGGTTCCATCACTCATTAATGGACTAAACTTCATTTGGTTGTGTTCCATATTTCTATCCTAAGAGAAGAGAAGATTCTAATTATGCTGAGTTGAATAACTTTGCCAGTGGTACCATTTCTCAGGCCAAATACCAAGATATTGGTATTCTGAGACAAAGTCAATTAAGATGAAGTCACTTTTGTCAATGTTACTCTTTAGTCACTTCCATATCAGGAACAAGTCTTTTTCAATGTCCTCTTAAGAATCTGTCTGGCATCAAGCATCTCGATTTGTAGCCACTGAGAACATCAAGTGAACACAGGTCCCTAGCAGCATTGGAATCTAAGTCAATAAACAAGGCCTCAGTAGAGCAGGGACTCAGATTCTTCACATAGGGAGTGCTCAAGGTAAGAATTTTGGCCATGCTGAGCAGGACACGTATTGAGTCACCAAGACCTTGGACTAGTGTTTCTTAAATAGAATCACTTCAATAAGGTCCTAAAATACAGTACAGGAAGTGCCCTTCACTAACTGAACCAACAAGGTTAGGGCTGTAGTTTTTAGACAGCGTTCACACAACTCTAAAGACAACTTTAAGTCAATATCCAACCTTCAAATTCCTATAAATGAAACAATAACAGCAACAAGACTGATTGTGTTACAGCATTGTTAAGTAATTGAGGAATACTTATGGGATCTTTACATGACTGATTCTTACTGAGAAATACATTGATGATAATCCAAAAGAACACTGATTTTCTGAAAGTTAAATCCCTTGGTATGGAAAGAGAAAAATGAAAAAATACAAAATTATGTGATGGTCAAACTTTATTATCAATTTCATAGGATCTAGAGTTGATTACCTCGGTCAGTTTAGCTTCTGGACATACACGCAAAAGATTATCTTGCAGTTGGTTGAAGTGAAAGATTCAGATTGAAATAGAGAAGCACCATGCCCTAGGCTCGATTCCTAGACTGCAAGTGGAAATAGCCAGCCTAGTGCTAGCATGCATTATCTCTTTCTAGTTTCAAATACAATGTGAGCATCCGTTTCCAGCTCACACCACTTGACTCCCCTGCTCTGATGAATTGTACCCTTGAACTGTGAGCCCAAACCCAACACTTCCTCAGGTTGTTTTGTCCGAGCATTGTATCATAACAGAAAGAAAAGTAACAAGACAAATCATTGTTTTATCTTTTAGGCCACTTAAGAGTGCTAATACACAAAAAGAAGAAATTGAAACGAGTTAAAAATTAAGAAAAAATCACAATATGTAAGATCACATTAAACCATAATATACCTGAAAGAACATTGAATTTAGAATTATAAAATTACTAATTGTCAGTGCATTTTTTAAAAGAGACATGTATGGCAAGGACTAATAAAAGATGTACTGAGGTCCAAATAAAACTTAAATTCATTTTGTTTGCTCAAATACTTTACTTATAGTGATTTTCAGTTGGTCCAATGCTTGAACTTTAAAATGGTTAGGTAAAGCCAGGCAGTGGTGGAGCATGCCTTTAATCCCAGCACTTGGGAGGCAGAGCCAGGTAGATTTCTGTATGAGTTCGAGGCCAGCCTGGTCTACAGAGCGAGATCCATGACAGGCAACAAAACTACAGAGAGAAACCCTGTCTCAAAAAAAAGAATGACTAGGTAAAACATTAACCCACAAACCCTTGTATATTTTCTTCTCTTACACTGAATCATGCTACCAGTCATACAGATTTTATTATATAACTACAATTTAATATTGTATTGTCATATCAGTTGGGCTAACATGACTATTTATGATTATAAATCCATGAACAAAAGAAAAAGTATATACATACTTACATACCATCTTCATATAGGTTAAATAAAAATCATAGTTAAGTTTTTTTGATAAAAAGATTTGGGGACCTACAATAAAATAAGTTTCATGAATTACCCTTGAGAAATAAGGAATTGAGGTTTGGGGTTTTTCATATTTACACCAATTCTATGTTTATAATAATTTCTACATTTGTTATGTGCTTAAAAACCTAAATCAGAGATTGGATATTGAAACATAGGACTTTCTCATTTCTTCTCTTTTTTTGAAAATATACTATTTTGCCTGTGTCCATATATGTGATAAATCAACCATAAACACTTCATCTATGCATAATTGAAATTTCTTCTATCAGATGCAATCTAGGAAATCATATATAAGAATTCAAACCTCCCATTTTGTTCAAAATAAGCATCAACTACCCTGCCTGTATCATGTACAAAAAGGGTATTGTGACAGAAGGCAATCTTGGATATTTTACTGAGGATGCAGAAAGGCAAAGTTTGATGCCAGTGTTCCCAAACACACGTGTTCTTCCAGTGAGTCTGAGCTCATCATTCTCTGAGCTTGTCATTTTCAAAGTAACTAGATGCCTCAAAAATATGATTTTGCTGAAATTACAGTTTTTTATTTGATGTTTACAGCATAGACTAGGACTTTTAAGCTTATTATTATTATTAATGAAACAGATGTCACTCCAAGAAGCTTTTGAAAATTACATGTAAACTTTGTTTAGTTTATGATGAAATGATAGTTATAACAGCTCACACAACCTTCTACTGACAAGAAAATTGTGCACAAAAGTCCCAAACTACTATGTAAGATTCCTAAAAAAATTTTTGTCTAAACCTGAAATATTGAGAGAGATGTCGCTTATAACACGTGTGGAATAGAAGTGTTCTTAATTTTTAAAATGACAAGACTTTTTAGTTAAACCATGTCACATTTATGACAAGAGAAAAACTACTTATTTTGGCAGCTTGAGACTTAATGAAGCATTTAAGTATCAATACAAGGCTTCATTAAGTGGAAACATATGGCAAACCGTATCATTATTTAGTTATTCAAATGTGAAGAACTGTGAGATATTAACAAAGTAAATAATACCTAGTTCATGTATCACTTCATTACTGAGTTTCAGAAAATATTTAATAGATCATTATGCATTTTGCCACTGCATTTGCAACTATAATAAGAATTAATTGTAGTGGTCATATTTCATCAAAACTTAATATGTGCACAAAACTTTTAAATAGAGAATGTCTGTGAAAATGTGTTTTCTAGACCTCTGTCACTCAAAATGGATCAACTCTCTGATTGAATTTATTATCAGTAAGTTTGTGTTTCTCCTTTTAAGAGAAAATTCTCTCAGATTCCATTCTAAATGGATGTTCACGAGTCCATATTATTAAGTTGCCACAATCATATTTTATATTTTTGAACCAAGATCATTTACCCTCTATCTGTATATTTAACAAAGATCTACCTATAAGTTCCATATTGTAACTATTCAAAAAGAGTATTGACAGGCCACATCAGATCAGTAAATAACTGGGACAAATAGAAGCATCAAGATGCCTCTGATGAATGTACTCTAATTCATTGTTTTAGTTCCAGGCACCACACTTTCCAAAGCCTAATTAATTTTTTTCTTAAATATTTTCCTTTGTTGCAGTAAACTATTTTGATATACTGCTGAATGTGTACAAATGCCAGATTTATGAATATATGACAATAAAATACCATCGAGATCCTTTGTTACTCTACAAATACTTATTAAATCTTAATGAAGCAATGTTTTATGATATAGTTTGAAGTAAGTCTGGGTTTTAGATGATTTATATTAAAACTGAAAGAAAAATTGGATGAAGTCCAGGGGCTAATGATTATACTCTGCACAGTGTTACTGAAAACAGAACAACATCACTTTATATTGAATATTTAATCCAAATTATTTTAAATCACCTTAGAAAATTATTCTAAATAGTAAATAATAGGAGACAGGCATAAAATTAAGTAGTTTATAAAACACAGAAGCATATTTTCAACCTGTACTTGAAATGAGAATGTATGCAATGATGTTTGAAACGAGATATGGAACAGCTGCTTGGCAAAGAAAGATGCACAGTACTTCTGAACTTCATGTGGAAGAAGAGCTGATGATGTACACACCCAACTAGACCGGACTGGCTGGAAGCCAGTCCACGTATTCAGGGAGTTCACGAATCAATGGGCTCCTTCACACTTTGAAAGACAGAAGGATGAAAAATGTATAACTACAATGGAAACCAAATGTCATATCCAGTAATTATGCAGGAAGACTCATAACTTTTTAGAGTTTGGCAAAATTAATGTGTAGAAAATTTTATGTATACAATTTTCTTCACAGAATGTTTCTTAACTCTTTCTATATAACCTGATGCATCAGGCAGGGTGATAGGTATGGAGCCATGTTTGAGGTGTAGAGTATTTTAGCATCAATAAAACTTTGCATGGTAATAAAGAATATGGCTTTGGTAAAAGGTTTGAAAACCAAAGTAATGTTTAAAATTGATTTCTGACTTCATTTTAAAAGGGAAATTGAGACTTTGCCAATTAGGAGGAATAGATCCAGCAGAAATTTTAGTACCTTTAACTAAGGATGACATTGACAAATTATGGACAGAAACTAAACCTTGGCAAAGAGCTTGCAGTCATTTTTGGGGGAGAGATTAACAACAAATATCCCCATAACAATAGAATTAAACTTATAAAGAGAGCTAACTTGATCCTGTCTCACAATGTATGGGATACATCCATATCTGGAGCCTGTACATTTTATACAGATGCAAACAAACAAGGAAAGGCAGGTTACAAATCAGAAAATTTAAATAAAGACATTCAAAGTCATTACAATTCAGTTAAAAAAATCAGAATTGTATGCTATTCTGATGGTATTAATGGATTTTTTGGAACCTCTCAACATATTTACTGACTCTAAGCATGCTGAAAGAGTGGTCTTACATATTGAGACTGCAGAATTTATCCCTGGTGAGTCAGAATTAACTTTGTTATTTACTCAGTTACAAGATATAATCAGGAATAGGGAGCATCCCTTACATATAACTCACATCCAAACCCATACAGGTCTGCCAGGCCCTCTAGCACAAGGTAATGATGACATTTATAAACTATTGATAGGAAATTTGCTGGAGGCCTCCAAATTTCATAAAATAAATATCATGTCAATAGTAAGGGTTTAAAAAAGAATTTTTTCATAACCTGTCAACAAGCCAAGGAAATTATAAGGAAATATCCTACTTGTTCTTTTTACAACCAGTATCCACAATCAGCAGAAAGTAGCCTAGAAAACTATGCCCACATTCCCAAAAAATGGATTATGGATGTTTGTCTTTATTTAGGTTGTTGGTTACAAATTGTTATTGGTCATAGTCAATCTCTCTCTAAAAGAAAAAAATGCGATATGATATAGAAATATAGGATACAGATATAATAGGATAAAAGGGTAGATTATTGAATCTACTTTTAAAGAGCAACAACTTAGTTAAAACATTTTACATTGCTGTGGATTTTAGTTTATTGATACAAATTTAATTTTGTTATATGGTATGTATGTTTTTACTCTTGTTTAAGATATGTTTATACAACTCATTTAAAATTGTAATGTATCATTAAGAAATACAGATTAATAGTTAATCATCTATGATAATCAAACTTATAGTCATGTTAGTTAAGTTTTCTAGATATACATAGATATATTTCAATTAGGTAGGTAATCTTCAAACACTTCAAAGAGCTATAGAAAGTGGCATTTGAAATGTTTTAAGAAATTAGACTTTTCTGGAAAATGAGACACATGTTCTCCTGGCAGCACCAATTTACTTCAGAGAGGAGGATGGGCATTAAAGAAACTCATTATAGAGTTTGCTTTCTCTGTGGTAAATGTTAGCCACTGGGCAAAAAAGTGCCCTGGTGTTGACTGCTTGACAATATGTATATAAACTGGACATGCAGGACTCATAGGAAGGTGATCACTGAACTTTGCAAGACGAGATGGTTCTTCAGGTTCCTGCTTCACAGAGGAGACTGCCAAATATTCTACAGGATACGGGGAGAAGTGACTAAAAAAACTCTAGGATTATTGGCTTAAGATGGATGACCCAACATTACAGAAGAACTTTGCATGACTGTCCAGGCAGGCAGATCTCTTTGTTATTCTAGATTTTTGGAAGTTGCTTACAATGTTCTTGTTGTTTACTTAGGTAATATTAGATCCTTCTGGTGTCTTTGATGTAGTTGAAGATTAGATTATAATTATAATTTTCATTGGTTATGATAAAAGATAAATTAGATATGAAAATTAGAATCACAAATATAGGATAGATGATAGAATATTTCCCTTAATTTTGCAAAATATAAATAGGCTAGATATTGTAACTGTAATTCTTGCTTGATAACTGTTCTATTATATGTAATTTTAGTATGTTAAGTTTAAAACCTTCCTTTTTGATTAGACAGAAAAGGGGAAGTGCTGTGGGATGGTGTTCTGTATGCTACAAATATGTGTTGCTCTGATTGGTTAATAAATAAAACACTGATTGGTCAGTAGCCAGGCAGGAAATATAGGCGGGTTAAGCAGATGAGGAGAATTCTGGGAACAGGAAGGCTGACTCAGGAGTTGCCAGCCAGACACAGAGGAAGCATGATGACAAGGCAGAACTGGGAAAAGGTACCAACCCATGTGGCTAAACATAGATAAGAATTATGGGCTAATTTAAGTGTAAGAGCTAGTCAGTAATGAGCCTGAGCTAATGCCTGAACCACAGTGTTATTTCAAATATTCTAGTAGCTATATTGTAAAAAGTAAAGGGCCTGACCCTTTCTAAATGGAGATGGAGGAGGAGTGGACACGTGAGGGTAGAGAAGAGGTAGGGAGTATGAGAGGAGAGGAGGGAGGAGAAACTGTGGCTGGGATATAAAACAACTGAAAAAATTAATTAATAATAAAAGATACAATACCCCCAAAGAGTAAAAGCAAAAAGAAAAACAAAACAGTGAACATTTTCAGTAAAACAACATATTTAGACATATGTCCAAATACTATTTCAACATGTGATCAATATTTATACTGTCAATGAGGTAGTTTTATTTCTTTTCTCATAGGAAAGTATTTCAGTGTATTTTTTACATATAAGACTTATGAATAGGATATTGAGCTACTATTTGATATGCATGTTTATTTCTTAAAATATATAATTATAAATGAAAATCTCTGGAAATAGGTTGTACAAAAAAGTTATTTTTTCCAAGTGCTGAATATCATATTCATTTTCAGATTTGAGTGAAAAACATAAACACACATATCAAGCACAGAAGCTACATGTGGCTTGTAGCTTGCAGCTTGCAGCTTGTGGAAAATGGACAGTCCTAGATTTGAGGAATGACAATTAGCTTATGGATACTGGAGAGAGGTCATGATGGCTACTGTATAATTCAGGTCTCTGAGTTGCTGAGTAAACTTATCCAAACTTCCTGGGACATCTCAGGAATTAGATCACTATAGCATCTGCCAACCTCATTCAATATGGGTACTGTAAATATGTGACTTATTCAGCTTTTCCATGGATTGAAGTTTTATTACCTTATGTATTAGTTACTTTTAAGTTTTCTTGATCAAGTTAACTTATGGAAGAAAGGATTTATTTGAGCTTTCAGTTTTAGATTGATAACGTGGCAGAGAGACACTGCAGTATTTTCAGGTACAATGGCAGAATTGGAACACTGAGAGCTCACATCTTCAAACACAAGCACACAGCAGAGAGCAAACAGGAAGTAGGCAAGGGTTTTTATTCTCAAAGCTCACCACAAGTACCATGCCTTCTCCAGCAAACTGACACATTCTAAATATCCTCAAACAGTATCACGAACTAGGATCAAGTGTTCAAATAACTGAGCTTATGGGAGAACATTCTCATCCAAACCACAGTAGTTTAGACTTGGGTAGACTTTGCTTTTCCTCCCCACTCAGTGGTATTTCGATTACTACTGGTGTTGTTTTAACAATCTGAGTTGATTAGTTTTTAAAATCTTACCTGCTATGTCAATCATATGTGACTATTGCACAGCTTTCAATAGACTCACTCCCAATCAACAATACTACTTAAACTGGTGTCACAAGTATACAGTCCTTTCTGTTCTTTAACAATTCTGACCCTAAACTTTTCACTACAATGACAAGATCCAAGTCTTCACAACATGGTAAAATGTATAGAACCTAAAATCACTGATATATGTTTATGTTTGGAGACTTGGGATCTTTGTTCCCAAGACATTTTAGATGATTCCATAATGTATTTAATATTACCAAAGTTTAGTGGTCAGTCACTGTACATTGCTGCTTAGAATCCAACCATTAGATTAATAATAATTTTTGAAAGTTTTCCTTTGTAATACTTTGAATTATAATTTGTAATTTGGCTGTCAATGATTTCTTTATCAGAGGCAAACAAATCACTTACTGCAAGTATACTTGGGGATTTTTTTTCTTAAAGGCAGATTCTTGGCATCCTTATAGAGGTTCTGCTTATTTATTGGTGGAGTGGAGTGCAGATACTCCTCTTTTCAATAAAGATCCAAGGATTCGTATACAAACTGAATCTCGAAAGTAATAATACAGAGGTTATTTTATTGCCCTAACTTGTTACCTGAATTTACTAATACACTGGATGTTATTACATTTTTACCCTAGTTCAAATTTCTTTTTTCCCCTATTGCAATTAATTGAATTTGTTTGTTGAGAATTTCATGCTTGTATCTCATTATTTCTGGCTACTCTACCCTTCACTTTATTTCCGCCTCATCCACCAGTGAGTACACATGGATTTTGTGTCTCTCAATCTAACTGAATTTGTCAGTTGCCAATAGATCAACAATAACTGGTAGGAACCCAATAGTCCCTTTCTCCTCCAAATCTGAGTACTGGGCAGGCTTCACTTGTGTGGACCCATTGCTAATCACAGCTGCTGTGAGTTCATGATTGTCGTTCCTGTGTTCACCTTAGAAGATGGCATTTTCATAGTTCATGTGTTTCCATTCGTTTGGCTCTTTGTCCCTGTGCTTTATCCAACCTTGGTCTCAACAATTCTCGCTCATATAAACCCTCCTCATTCTTGCTAATTGGACTCCCAGAGCTCCACAAGGAGCCTAGCCATGGATCTCTGCATCCAGATCCCTCAGTAGTTGGATGGGGTTTCTAGCACGACAATTGGGGTGTTTGGCCATCCTATCACCAGAGTAGGTCAGTTCAGGCTGTCTCTCGACCATTGCCAGCAGTCTGTTGTGGGGGTATCTTTGTGGATTTCTGTGGGCCTCTCTAGCACTTTGCTTCTTCCTATTCTCATGTGGTCTTCATTTACCATGGTCTCCTATTCCTTGTTCTCCCTCTCTGTTGTTGATCCAGCTGGGATCTCCCGCTCACCCAAGCTCTCTTTCCCTCGACCCTCGCCCTTCACTACCCCCACTCATGTCCAGGCTGTTCTTGTAGATCTCATTCCATTTCTCTGTCATTGGGCGATCCCCGTGTCTTTCTTGGGGTCCTGTTTTCCAGGTAGCCTCCCTGGTGATGTGAGTAGCAGTCCAGTCATCCTTGTTCCACATCTAGTATCCTGCTATGAGTGAGTACATATCATGTTTGTCTTTCTGAGTCTGGGTTACCTCACTCAGGATGATTTTTTCTAGATCCATCCATTTGTCTGCAAACCTCATGATGTCACTGTTTTTCTCTGCTGAGTAGTATTCCATTGTGTATATGTACCACAACTGGATCAGGCCCTCTGAATGGGTGAGACAGTTGATTGGCTTGATCTGTTTAGGAGGCATCCAGGCAGTGGGACTGGGTCCTGTGCTCATTGCATGAGTTGGCTGTTTGAAACCTGGGGCCTATGCAGGGTTGCTTGGCTCGGCCTGGGAGGAGGGGATTGGACCTGCCTGGATTGAGTTTACCAGGTTGATCTCAGTCCGCAGGGGAGGCTTTGCCCTGGAGGAGGTGGGAATGGGGGGTGGACTGGGGGGAAGGTGAGGGGGGCTGGAGGGGGGAGAACAAGGGAATCCGTGGCTGATATGTAGAACTGAATTGTATTGCAAAATAAAAATTAAAATTAAAAAAATAATATATTTTCAAAGCAAGAAAAAAAAGAAGATGGCATTTTGTGGTCCTACTCCCTATCTTCCAGATCTAACACTTTTTCCCCACATATTCTTCTGCAATATTCCCTGAGCCTTAAGGGGATACATACACCTTGTTTAGGACTTAGTCCTTAGGCCTCCTGTATTCTTAGCATCTTGTACAGCCATGAGCCTTTGCATTAACATCTGTTTACTACAAGACGAAGTTTCTCTGTTTAAGGTTGTGTCCTAGTTTGGCTTGTATCACTGTGATAAAGGCCATGACCAAGACAAGGCTGAGAAAGAAAGGGTTTATTTAGCTGATACTTCTCCATCACAATTCATCAATTAGGAAAGTCAGGCAGGAACTCAAGGCAGGAGTCTGGAGTCAGAGACCATGGAGAAATATTGCTTACTGGCTTGCTCCCCATGATTTGCTCAGTCTGCTTTTTTATACCATCAAGGACAATCCACCCAGAGATGGCACCACCCTCATGGCCTATGCTCTACCCCAACAATCATTAATCAAGAAAATACCCAACAAATTTGCCTATAGGCCAATATGTTGAGATTCCTTCTTCCCAAATAAGTCTAGGTTTGTGCCTAGTTGACAGAAACTAACCAGCTCAGGCTGATGGTACCTTTGGTCAGTTGGTATAAAATAGATAATGTAAAGGAATGATGATATGTCAGTTCAGCTTCCTTGTTTCAAAGTGTCTTGCTTTGTTTGTTTTTTGTGTCCACCTATGATTTTCCTCCTATTTTATAAACAAGCGAACCATTCCTTTGAGGCCCAATCATACTTATGTGTAGAAATTGAAGAGGCAAACCTTAAAGAATTCAGAACTTTTTAAATTGGCCCTTGAACTACGTATGCTATATGATCTTTGCAAATCAAACATTTGAAAATGCCGGATCAGTTTCAGGTTTTCTATAGATATTTCAACTCAAATCTGAGATACTATTGTATCTATATTAAGATGACACAGGACTTTTGCTTTTATTTAAAAATTCTTACTGTCCCAAATGTTTTATTTTAAAACTGAAATATTTTAAAAGGTAACATTTCTAAAGTTACTTTAGAAAGACTTTCGTTTTCTTTTCTTTTATTTGTAAGTAATACTAAAATGAGTCTTATTGCATTTGCAACTTCAGTTGTTTCAATACCTCTAATGCAATACTGTTTAGCACGATTTACATGTTGCTCATAATACATACATCCTTATTTAAATCTCATTACGTTTTTAATTGTTTGTGTTTGTCATTTCCACAGTTTTTCTGAATAAATTAAAACTGGAAATATTACCAAGTGAAAGGCAAATTAAGAGAATGAAATATCTTAATTACAAAGAGAGAATTAATATGCGTGTCTATACTGTATATAATTATCTATGGACTATCAACTCTTCATCGAAAATTCTGCTTTACATTTTTAATAGGTGTTTTTCTACCTTTTGAGAAAACTATTTTCTAAAATGAAAATGAATATTCTGAAAGGTGAGAAATGTCTATTGTTAAATAAAAAGATGAAAAAAGTCATAACTAACTTGGTAAACATCAATGAACTTAATAAAGCGTACTGTAGAAAATGTAGTAGAAGCATATGGGAGACTATGAAATACATTGATTATACAACAACCAGGAAATACAGATTCAGAGAAACTAAAATCTGTTTGCTTGGTGGGTTGGACAATCTATATATCGATTGATCGATAGATAGATAGATAGATAGATAAACAAAAGGGAAGAATTAAATAAAGAAAGATGTCAGGGAAGAATGGATGCCAAAGGAGAGAAGAAAAGAGCAGTGTGAAGGACTCTTGCCTCTCAGATAGTGGGTAGGCATCACTAACCAGTTCTCACAATTAGAACAACTCAGAGAGCCAAAGCAACCAAGAACAGTGCTGCCAGCACTTTGATTTTAGTATTTAATCTCCAGACTGTGAAATAAGTGTGTTTTGTTTGTGCCATGATGTACACTATTTTTCTATGCATCCCTAGAAAAATACATTAGAGTACTGAATGTAAATTTTGGGTCATGACTTAAGGAGAGGAAATTAAATCCTTAGAGAAAAATTAGTAGAATATGTACCTAACAAAACCCTATACACAACACATAACAAAATCCCACAGGCTAATAATGAAAAGGAACTATTTAGTGAAAACAAGAAAACTCTGGAACAAACAGTTTGTGAGCGGATATGTACAGAAAGCATATGAAAAGATGTCCATCATTGCCAGACATGAAGTGGTGCTTATGTAGAACTCCATACATAGGAGAATCAAGAGGAAGGGAAAAAGATGGAGGAGAAAAGAAGATAAGAAGAGGATGGAGGAGGGCAAAAGAGTAAGGAGAGTGGAGGGAAAAGGGGAATGACTGTCAAACACCAATGTAAATAGGGAATAACTAGACAGCCAGACTTCCCAATTTTTTTTTTTTTTTTTTTTTTTTTTTTTTTTTTTTTTTTTGGTTTTTCGAGACAGGGTTTCTCTGTGTAGCCTTGTGCCTTTCCTGGAACTCACTCTGTAGTTCAGGCTGGCCTCGAACTCACAGAGATCCGCCTGGCTCTGCCTCCCGAGTGCTGAGATTAAAGGCGTGCGCCACCACCGCCCGGCCGACTTCCCAATTTTTAATGTGAAGAATGAAAATGACCATCAAAGTTTCCTGAAATTTAATTTTCTTAAAAAATTAAACAAATGGTTCCTTTTTAATCTCAAAATTTACAATTTTGTCTATAATTCTAATTAAAGCAAAAATTGTATTGACAAAAATGTAAAGAATGGTTGTCAAAGCTTTATTTGTGATATCCCCAAATGGAAAGAACCCCAAACCCAATTGTCCATGAAACAGAGCCTGTATAAAGATCCAAATACCTCATCCACTATACAATTCAGTAGCCCAAGAAGAAACTACTGGTAAAAAAAACAATTTTGGTGAAGCTCAAAAACAACGTCAGTCTGCATGAAGTATTGATGAGGTCAAAAGAAGAAAAAATGGAATAGTCATGTTTAGGGATAGGTACCTTAGTATCCTCTCCATGGCTTGAAAATGCCCTTGGTCCTCTCCTAGCTGGAGGCCAGAAATGCCAGAGGTTTTTAAGAGCTCTGACCCCTGGTCAGGTTCCTAAATTTTAGGGTGAGTGTTACCTCTTTAGAAAGGGTATGTTTTGCAGTAGCCTCTATGGAGTCCCATTGGGGAAATCTATGTTCTGATCTTGGTAGAGATGCAACATTCCTGTTGGACAAGCCAATCACTTCAATAAGGGACTACATCTAAGCACATGGCTATTAAGTAGTAGGTCGCATTTCAAATCCAGCAAGCAGTGGAATAGAAAGATGAGTGATGGATGAATATCCAGAATCAAATCGTGGCCCTTTCTATTAAAACACATTATTGTTCCTCATAATAAGATTGTTGCTAATAAGTGTGAGTAGGCTGTTTGGTTTTTCCATGTAGAGACTAAAAAAATTATGAGGAATTCATTTTTAGTCTTATTTTTTATTGGGTAAGAATCCTGGAGTGTGAACTGGCATATCTATAGATCTTAAAGTAAAAGGGCTTCTATCAATTATTGCTTAATTAATTCCTCCTACAACTAAATGTTAAGGGTCTCTCACATCTGCCAATTTAGACATTTAAGTCAGAATGTACATTTTTATAATTAATAACATGTAGAGACATAGTTACCTAATATTTGAATTGATTTATTGACAACTAGATGAATGTGTGCAACTAGATATTCATCTCAAACATGCAGCTATTCCAGTATAAAGTTTCAGTCATTGAATAGCATCAAATGTGTAATTTCATGTGGAATACAATGACTATATAAGAGGTAAGGATTTGGGGCTTCAATTCCTCTTTGCAGTGCTGGTGATGGATACTAGTGCCTCACGAATGCTGGGCAAACACTGCACCACAGAGCATTTCAAAGGAAGGGGGAAAAAGCTGACTCTTTATATTTTACAAAAGTAGATCAGTTTCTCTTTCTCTCCATATACATACACACACACACACACACACACACACACACACACACATATATCAAATAACTAATTATATATATATATATATATATATATATATATATATAATTGTTCTTTGAGAATTTTATTCAATTTGATCATGTTCACCCCCTCACCACTCCTCCCAGATCCACCCCTTCCCTAACCACCTGACTTTGTGTTCTCTTTTTTTTATTTTTTTTTAACCATTAAGTCCAATTTGTACTGTCCATATATTCTTGAATGTGTGGCCATCCCACGGAGTGTGGTCAACTTACCAGAGACACCACTCTTAAAGAAAATTGCCTCCCTGGCTCCCTGCAGCTGTCAAGTACTAAAGCCAGGGATGAGACTTCATTCCCACCTCCTCTCTCCATCCTGGAATTTTGTTTGGTTTGAGCTTGCAGAGGACTTGTTCATGCTGCTACAACTGCTGTAAATTCGTGTGTATATCTGCCCTGATGTGTCCAGAGGACACTCTTTGACCCATCACATTCATCCTAAGGCAGAAGTTAAACAAGCCCCCTAACAAGACAGGGAAGCCCTGAGGACCAGAATATCCAAAGAGACTGCCCAATGCCCAAGATTATGCTTTGCATAATTGCAGACTAAATGGTCCAGTTGTCTACACAGGAAGATGCTGGTGTCTTACTAGTGCTGGAGACGTGCAGAAGAGTAACACACAGAGTGTGTATCAGGAAGCAAGTCTTACACATCCTAACTTTGTATGACTCAGAGATCAAGATGAGCAGGAAGCTGGATATGTATTTTAATTACAGTTGTTCCAAACTCACATTATATGAACATCTGATCCTATAAGTCTTGGTAAAAACTCTCACTGACATTCATGCCAACACACTATTGTATATTCACAGTGGTCCATCTTCTCTGCTGATTCTATTTGCTTCTGCCTCTACCTTCATAATGTCTTGGGACTTGTATCTTCTTGCAGCCCACATTACTCTCCATGGTGGGCATCTGCATGGTTTCAGTCACTACACATAGAGATAACTAGATGTTACCCCTTAGCCCAGCATGAGGTACCCCCCACCCCCCACACAAATGGCCTTTACTCTGAATAACTCTGAATTAAATATGAATGTTTCCCACTTTGATGCTCTTCGACCACTCCCTTTTGAACTCTACATTTTATTCTAAATTATTTTACTTCTATAAGCTATCTTGTTCACTGCCTTCTCAGCCTATGAGAATGCTTTCCTCATTAATCTGAGATTTTTTCACTTCACTCTGTCCTCAAACTCTAATTTATCCCTAGGGACTTAGTTTACATACCAACTCTGTAAAAGAATCTTCTCTTCTACCCCATATAAGCCAAGCAAGTAGACCATCTGCCATTATCCACTGCTTACAGTATGCTGCTCTTGACCTAAGCAACCTTGCTTTTTCAAAAGCACAGTGAAGCTGTAGGACTTATATGAGGATATTTTATCAGTACTTTGACCATATTGTTATGATGAAGGTGACCAATAAATACTTCTTGAAGGGAAATCTCCCTGGAATTTTCAGTAAAAATGATCCAAATCCTCTCTGAGGAGAGGATTGGGGATATGGATAGAACAGAAATATGCTTATTAAATAGCTAAGTTCAATGTCCTTTCACATTCTACTTAGGCAGCTTTCTAATTTCTCAAATGCCCTCTGCAGCATAAGGATATCTAGTGAGAATTTCACTTGCATAAATGTGTTCTTGATATCCAGATTAGAAAGACTTCATCAAACAGTGCCCCTCTTCTTTAGCTGTAAAGGTGTGCCCTCTGTGGTTGGCAAACATTCTGCTTTATCAAGTATTCTCAAGATTCATGTGCTGAAAGAGTTAAAATGACCTTAGAGGTACAAGTTTTCAATCACTGGGGAAATCATGGTTAGCAATTTAACAACCTCTGAGAACAGAGCTCAAAGCAAACTGAATTACGATGTGTGCAATGCTATTATTCAATTGTTTTTCTAGAACCAAAATGTGACAGAGATGGTAAACTGGAGAATCAAGAATGAAATAAATGTTTAATAATTAATTAAACATTGCGTTTAAAGGCAGTGAGGAGTAAAAAAAAAAAAGCTGATAACCTCTAAAAATGTATTTCTTCTTCTTTTTTCAGAACAGGCCATGTCAGATAAACAAAGGCTCAAATCAATGCCCATCTGATTGACTCACAGAGGACTGAACACACATTACAGTCTCTCATCTCTAGTTCTTACTGACACCTCCATATGGTTTACCCTTCAGTGAGACCATGGAGTTCTGTTAATGAGCTTGAAAGAGTTGGCTTGGTAGTTGGCAAGAGGTACCTGCCATTAGCTATTTAGAATTTTGTAAATGAAATCGCAGTTTCTGAGAGACCCATCCCCCTTTACCCCAAAACGTGAGTCATCCTCTCATTAGAGGCCTGCTTTCAGCAATTCATAATTACAGATTGTGTCCCTGTTAATCGCTTGACAAATGATACTTCTCTGCCAACAGGTTTACCGAACTTTGTTTTGAAATCATGTCAGATGAAATGTGATGTGAAAGTTTGATTTTGGTCGCCTAGTTCAGTCTTCTCTATGTGTAACCTATGTTTTAGCTTTTATTGATTTCTCCAAAAGAACCCAGTGCAACTTGCACTACACAAATACTTTTCCTCTGAGAACACAGTCTTTGAGGCATATATAGATTCCCATTATTACACTATATAGTAGTGTATGCCAGTGTTTTTCTGGCCAAGAGGATATTTGATAAGATTTGGCCTATTAATTAATGTGCTTTCTGACTCATAATTTACATGTTTCTCAAATTTACTTCTTTCCTAACTGCAAGAATTGGTGGGGTAGGGGTGGATGGTGTTGTGGAGTAAAGAATATAATGTGCTACAAAAAAAAAGTCTTTGAGTGAGGCTGGCAGCACCCTCAACTTTCCTAGACAGGCCTTCATTTCAAACAAAAGACTGGAAATTATGGTTATCTGGCTATCTAAGAACAAGAGCAATAAAACATATGCATCAGATTTATAAATAAGGAAGCATTGCACAACACATGAGCTCAGCATGCACAAAGTTCCATGGGGTCTGGGGTCTGTATGACATCTATATTACTATATGACTCCAAACTTAATTTCCTGCATTCTCCCACCTTCATATTGTAGCAAGTTGGATGTTGAGACAGACTCTAAAAGAAGTAGACACTCTAACTTTGCGAAGAAAGTATTGAAGCTTTAGTATGTACTTTAGGAGAGAAAAAGCACCCACTTAATCCCTTCAGATCTAGTTCAGGTCACCAGTCTTGAATGTATTTTCTTCCTCTACTTTTTATTCCACTTGTACTATTTATCTCAGACCACTTTAATACTTAATAACTGAACTCTTCTGACAATAAAGATCCCATAGGGCAAAATCACCATGATTAAGAAAATAGATCACTGTACTTTTTAGTTCTCTTAGATTACATTCTGCATGCAATTCCCATTGAGGAGGGAAGGTTGTCATTTTTAAAAGGACACTGGGTTAAGGTTTTAACACCTGAACATGTACAACAGCCTCTGTTCCCACATGAATAATGATATTAAGTTCAAGGCTTCCTTCATGCAACGTGGTCTCACATGGAGCACAGCTTAGAAGATATAGGGAAGAAGTTAACAATATGTAAATAAAATTTCAGCCTATTAAATCAATTTGAAAATGACAGTAACAGAATCATAATATTAGAAAGAATTACCTTAGTTTTAATGAAGAATGTTAGAAAAAAGATTGCTAATTGCTCAACAAAGTACAAGGAGTAGGAAATACAGGAGTGACTCCTTGGTACATTAGTGGATTAATGTAGTTTTGTCTTCTTCCATTGGTCAAACCTGGTGTGTATTCTCTGTTGATGAATTTGACAAACGCAAAGCCTCAGAGCTCTAAAACATTTTAAGAGTTGAATTTAATATCCTGTGATAGGATGGAATGTCACAGTTCCCAAGAAGAGTGGAATTAGCTTACTGCTCAAGCAATAGCCTCTAAGAAATCTCTTATTTGAAAACTTGCTGGGTCAATCCCTAAAATTTCTAATTCTTTGTCTAATTATTTTCATTCCATGGTCCTAGAATAGGCTCTGGGTTTATATTAGACTAAATTAATCACCTGCTCTACAGAACACTGTCAGATTGGTTTGTGAGAAACTTGTCTCATTTCTTTTATTTGCTTACATTCAGACTTCCAAGGGAAATTTGTAGTTAGTTGAAATTAAGGAGCTTCTCGTGGGAAAGAAATAAATCATAAGAAAATATTTAATCTTACTGACCTGATATTACATAAGCAGTAATCACATTTCACCTAGATTTTCAGTTTACAGTAACTAGAGAGAAATAATGATCTCAGATGGATTCCTTTCTCTTCAGTTGCCACCTCTTCAGCAAGGTGTTTCCTTACCTTGTTTCCTGCCACAGAGGCTCTTGTATACTGGGTTTGTCTTTACTGTCTTCATCTGCCACAATTATCTTTTATGATCACCTAACATTGTCCATCACTTGCCTCCTAACTGAAAACCTAAGTAAACTTCCTACAGACTGAATTTCTTCCCTTTTTGCTCATCCTTGAGTCTCTGGGTCCTAGAACCACCCTGAATATGCAATGGATGCTCAAGTTCTAGGCTGAATGGATAAATTCCTGCAATCCACTTGCATTCAAAAAGTCAGTGTACACCATTTTGGAGAGTCATGCCCAGTTTTACAAGACATTAGCTGGTCTGCTCTCTGCTTTCTTTGGTTCTTAGGCCTGCCACTTGGGCAGATATCAACTCAGAGGACTGAAGAGATGGCTTAATACACAATGTCATCTATGAACTCCATAGGAGAAACTGGTTCTGCTATTTGGCATGTCCATGAGTAATCCATTTGCTTTTATTTAATAATTTAATGAGCCAAGAAATCAAGTTTATCTTTTTTATTAGCTTTCCCCCAGAGTAAATTGTGCATGCTTATAACTTGCATTTTTAATTAGCCCAATAAGTAGCTCCATTTTGTGACCTCCACTGATCTTTTTTCACTGTATATGTATGTTTCCTTGCTGTCTGTGTTAGGCACTGAAGTAGAGAGTCAAGACCAGAGTGCTCTCTTTGAAGCCAGCTGCCTGAGATCAGTCCCAGGTTAGCCAAACCCCTCACAAGCTGGGTAACCTTAGTCAAGCTGGTCAAAAACCTCTCCATATCCATGTCCTCACTTGCAAAAAAGAGATAATATTAGTGTCTATATTACAAACTTTCTCACCCCAGTGCTGTCATAAGAATTAAATGATGTAAAACATGCACCACAGTTGGAACGGTGCCTGGCACATGTTAAAGCTCAGTAAAGTTAGTTATTATTTTTACGAGTATTTCAAGTCCTTTCTGGAACAAAGTCAGACAAAATAAAGTTTAAAAGTACCAAACATGTCCTAGGAGCTTGGCGCTCTGTGAAGGGCGGAGATGAAGATGAGTAATGTGGGTAGATATGGCACATGTGCAAAGACCTCTCAGAGGGGGACGCAGCAGCTAGCTATCAACTGAGATGCCTCCAAAAATGTAGCCTCTGCTCCTAGCATGCAAAGTAATGGGTATGGATTACAAGGTTCTAAGACGCCTCAGGTCATGACTCAGAATTGTCCATGAGACTAAGGAGTGCAGGTGACATAAAAGTCAGAGTTGTGGATCAAATGCTAGGTCTGGGCCAGATCCTATGCCATTGCTAAATGTTTTTTTTCTACAAATTCAGATCTACTTTGTTTATATTGAGACCCTTTCTTCATTTGTTTTGTATTGCCAAAGCCAGAGGCCACTCCCCCCAAACCGGCTCTAGCAAGCCAGCTCCTGTGCCCTAGTCCGCCTCTCCCCCAGCGTGTTTGAGAACCCTTGTCTTAAATAGACTAGTGTCTAGTTGCTGCTCCCCATTAATGCCGGAGGTGCCACTTGGCTGGAGGTCCAAGCTTTCTGCTATTACCTGCACTTTCTCCTCACCCTAAACTTCTCATGCTGCTCACCAGCCCCCAGCCCCCAGAAACAAATCCAGGTGTTTCTGAAACTCTTTGGATCCTCTTTAGTAGTAATTTATTCCATATGTTTATTGCTCTGTGTGTGAAATGATTTCAACAAGTTCTCCCTCCCGCCTTTTTGTCACTGCATTCAAATTAGCCCCCAGTCGAATCCGATGGAGGAGTAACACTTTCAGAAACACCAAGGCCCTGTGCTTAGGAAAAAGCCAAGGGATATTGCAGCCGGTGAGAGGAGGAGAAAAGAACAAGCAACTCGGACTTGATGCCATTAGTCTATAAGGAAAGGAATACCTCGCAGGGTTGGGGGCAGCAGCTTCACTGGGGTGTTCTGCCTGCAGTTCGCATTTCCCCAGGGTGTCAGTTTTATGAAACAAAGTGACGGGATGATTTCTATCACTTGAGAAGCTGTGTTAAAAAAAAAAAATTGATGCACTGGCAACAGCAAAAATTGTTATGGTAGGAATCAAATTGGTGCTTCCTTGCTGGAAATGAACGGAGCACGAGGACCTGTCAGTTTATTTCTGAGCTCGGCTTTTCAGACTTTAATTTGAGAAAGCAGAGGAAGGTTTAATGGAAATCTGAATCACTGTTAGAAGAGCCCTGTATTTTAAATTTTGATCTCATCGTTGTCTCTACGATCAAAAGGAATCTGTGCTTTATGCCCAGAAGAGAAAGCACTGTCAATTCTAAATCTATTAATGTGGGAGGGGGAAGAAAGGGATGAAATATTAAATGAATGGATTCTGTAATTAGTAAGAAAAAACTGTTATTTCTAAATCAGGGCATTGGCCTACATTGTGCCAACATGAAGAATCTTCAATAATTTGCATTTTTTGAATGATCAAAATGTGTTTTCTTAATCAACTTCTGTTAATAACATCTTCTCCCCATGGAACTGGAGTTTAATAACAAATATCTCATTTTTGCCCATTTCTCAGAACATTCTTGCTAAAATACTGTCATTCCCATCTTCACCTGTGGCTTTCCAGGGGAGAGGGGGGCAAGATTCGTATACAGCAGAGTCAGCGGTAACCACTGGTTTCATTCTGCTGTTGAAAAACATTATAAATGCAACTTTATAATTTGAAATCCTACAAAATATACATTCCCAGAATTGACTGAAAACTGCCACCACTATGACAATAATTTTTTTACTGATTCAGTAGGCATTAGTTAAGACCAAGACACTACACTCTGAACCATATGTAAATTAGCTCATTAGCCTATTTCAGTAGCTCTAAGATGTGTGTTAATTATTTTCTCCATTTTACAGATCGTAAAATTAAGGCACTGTTAAAATGGGCAAGTGACTAAACTAGCATTCAAACCAAGTCCATTTGCATAGAGAGCTTACTCTCTCATTGTTAAAGTTGTTTGGAAAGTATACTATAATAACATTATTTCACAGATGATTCCTATTTATAATTGAATCTGGCTCATAACTCCCTTAAAATGTTCCTTTTCGGCTGAAATCTTCTATACTTGGTGTCCATCCAACTGAGTGGTGGCAGGAGGCAAAGAAAATACAGCAAGTTCTGGTTGAGGCAGGAACAGATTTTAAGATTCTGTTTAGATTTTGAGACAGTCTGGAGCCTGGACCAGGATCCAAAGCCTGTTGAAAGAGAGTTGCCTTTTCATAACAGCATGGAGTGAGAATTTCCATAGAAACTTAGCTCAAGCACAAAAGTAGACCTGGCTTTAAATAATAAATACGTAAGTACAAACAAGTGTGTGTCCTATTTGGTCTCTGTTGACATTTGGTTACAGACTCAGTTGTTTCAGGTTTCAAGGTATGTTCCTTTCCATCCAGAGGCTTAGCTCTATCTCTCTAATGCTGGCAAGGGTTGGGGTTCATATTCCTGCTTTTGGTTCTTGGATTAGCTTTTGAGTTGTACACTGTACTCTGGGGTCTTACTATGCATGATGTCTCTAGAAGTGGGAGAGCGCTGTGTTCCTATTGTTTCCTTCCTCATCTCTTCTACTTGTGGAACCTTGACCTAAACTTTTGATAGCCTACTGCTCATGGCCTTTTGCCCATACTTGGGCTGTTTGATCTGGATCACTAAGAACAGAATGATGGAGAAAGTTTTCTTTATGAGATGAACTAGAACAAAATCTTAGATTCTTGGACATGTCCTGACTGTATTTTCTCCAAGGAGTCTATTGTATTCGTGTGTTAAAGTTTAGAGACACTCAAAGAAGTTACTTTGAATGTACTCTGCTGATATTTAATATTAGTATCCACCATTTTGCCGAGTCACACTCTGACTTCTTACTTTCATGACTACATCATTGCACTTACCAACTCTCAGTTTCTCATTGTTTTTGAGACAGATTCATTCATGCTTCTCCTTGAGTATTCTGATTAGTAGTACCTCACTGTCCAGGGGGTACAACTAATCAGAATACCATCCTTAAACTTCCTTATATTTCCTTGACCATATCTCACAATCAATCAATCAATCAATCAATCAATCAATCAATGTCAATCAGAACTATTTTCTCACGCTCTCAAAAAATTAATTATATTAGTATTAATACATATGCATACATTCATATCATTTATTAGAACTCAAAATTATAATCCACAATTCTTACTATAATTGAACAGTTCATTCTTTATTAAATATGCATTGATATCTACTAACTACCAGCTTTTAGATAAGAACTGCCAAACAGAGCCTTGGAGAGATGACTCGGAATTTAACAGCACTCACTTTAGTAGAAGATCCCTGGGCTGCTGCAGAAGCAGGAAGGAAGGGCTCCATGCTGATATAGCCAGAGAGCCAAAGGGAGAGCAGCTGGATGGTAGGACAGAGGAGAAAGGAACATATGATCACTGGGCCTGGTGAATGATACAAGGATTTTGAATTTAGCATGACGGAAGTGGAGGGATATTAGAAAGTTTGAGTGATAAATGTGATCTGTTGTTTCTATGTGTTCTGTTGAGAACAGACACATATGGTAAGGACTGAAGCGAGGAGAACTATTGGAAAAATACAGTGGCTGGGACTGAGGATGGCACCTTCAGAGATAAAGATAATAATAGGATTTTATACACAGCTTGAAAACTTCATTCTTAGACTGCAGGACTTTGTATAATATATATATATAAATATTATAGAGTCTCAACATATGGTATCACTAAGGATTATGAGCTTTGATCTGAAGCTTGTGATTGAGAACATAATTGACAAGAAAGATGTTTCCTTACTAAATATAATTACTTAAAAATCTTAAATAAACTCCTCAAAGTAGCTTTAGCATTTGGGTAAAAATTATACAAGCTGTATATATACATATCCACCCATATTTACATACGTGAACTTAAGTACTTATCTCAAGAAGTATAAACAGTCTAATAAGCAAAGCATTTCATGCATCAGTGTTACTATTCTTCAAGATTTGAGACTATCCTAATATTACCGAATAATCTATTTTTTAATTGGAGCTGAAAGTAAAGCTCTGAAATCAGAGCTCTGACAGTAGTTTTCTACGGCTATTCGTATTACCTCATCTTGGCAGAAGCACACAACTCATTTCAGAGGCTATAAGAACAAGGCAGGGTAGTTCTAATGTGAAGTGGGTAAAGGACTTCAAAAGGGAAGCCAGATAGAAGTAAAAAAGCTGAGATCCTCCCAAGCACAGGACTCTATCTAGAAGTGTCTAGGCAGGCTGATGCCTCGGTAGGGCGTGGACCTAAGAAAACCTGCCCTGTGCACCTGTTCACTGTGTGGTGATGTACAGAGCACATGCAACAGGCTAAGAGACTGAGTATAGTTTACTTCAGAAATTCTTTGGCTAGAGAGGCCTGAAGTAACCAGGCAGAAATTGAGTGTTTGACAAATGTGTGGTAGTTTGACTATTAAAATCTCTGGTCACGGATAATAATGCAATGCTCCTTGGCGGGCAAAATGAAAAGCTATCAGAGTAATATTTGCTTTCATCTGCTCTGATATAATGCCGAGAGTACCCGCTTATTTGTGGTTTCTTCCTGGGGTGCATTCTGAATCCCATAAATTTCAGTTCCAGGGAAAACAGTGCTGAGGTGCAGGGAAAAAGCCCAAATTTCTCTTCTCTGATTTAAAAACTGTCTCCCACAGTGAGCTTCTCTGTTTGTCAAAAACTCTAATTGGTGTTTTCTCAACTTGCTGCTCGGCTGGTTTCTTTCTATTGATTTCATTTGGGGTTTGTAAAGCTGTATTTGGAGCCCTTTCCAGAGTTTGTTTGGAAGCTCATTTTTAATTTTAATGAAAATGCATTTTTAAAAATGTATATTATACCACCCTGCCGATTTTGCTCAAATAAACCTGCTACTGTTTTCAATGACTTCCAACCATGTTAGTGCCCTCAGTCTCACTCCCTAAAGGGACCCCTGTGCTACTCCTGGCAAAGTAACAAGATTAAGTAGAAAAATGAATGTTCTTCACTGTTTTTCAAGACTCTTAGCCAACAAAGGAAAAAAAGGTTCATTCAGGATCCAGAAAACAGGTTTTCCCACCTCAGTTCTGAACTGCTTCCGTTGCCCATTGGAAGTCTCATTATTCTGAAAAATCCAAATTTCTGCCAAGAAATTTTAAAACCAGTAATAAATTTAGGTTTAGAATTAAACACTATATAACCATAAATTTCAATAAATTTGATGATTAAGAAATATTTTTAAAACCCTTCATCTTTATCTGTTGTTAATCCTTAGAGCAAAGTTATAGTGACAGACTCTAATGTCAGTTCTGTATAAGCAGTAATGCTAAAATTCCACTTACAAAATATGATCAAGTATCCTGTGATTTGCCTCAATTCCGCCATTTTTTCTCACCTTCAAGATATACTGTCATTGTCATTTCTATTATCTCAACTTTCATAATGCTCCAACAAGCCAGTTTTGCATCTTCTAGCTTTTCCATTTACTAAGTAGCCCCAAGTCCTGGATACTTTATTTGAAGTATCTGAGAGACACAACACTTCTCTCCTGCTGCAAATGCCTTCCTTAGATCTGGTCCTGCACAGGTTCTCATGCACTTCCAAGCAGTTTTCTTCTTAGCTAATCTTTCTTTCATGCCACCATTACTGTTCTTTAATAACACATTCTGGCAACACGTGCCTTATCTTTAGAAAAACTTCCAGAAAACAACAGCAAAGAAAATAAATCAAGTTCAAATTCTTCAGCTAGGCACATCCTTTGCTGTTTTCAAGCTGCATTTTCCTCTAGATGTTTCTTTAATGAGCTATTTTCCAGCTACAGTTGGGGGGGGGGGACGAAGAGCCTTCTACATCTATTGGCTTTTATATATCTATCAGTTTTATCATGTCTATTTTTATAGTTTGGCAAAGTGTGAAGTAAGGGGAATGACCCCAAACAATGTCTAGGTAGAGTTCTAAATCTACTGTGTATTGCAGATGTTAAGAGCTCTGTCTCGGCCGGGCGGTGGTGGCGCACGCCTTTAATCCCAGCACTCGGGAGGCAGAGGCAGGCGGATCTCTGTGAGTTCGAGGCCAGCCTGGGCTACCAAGTGAGTTCCAGGAAAGGCGCAAAGCTACACAGAGAAACCCTGTCTCGGAAAAAAAAAAAAAAAGAGCTCTGTCTCAATTTCTTCATTTCTAAAATGGAGATCATAAAGCCTACTTGTTTAGAACATAAAGATTCAATGAAGTGAGTTCACTTAATAGAGTTCTCTAAATGTAAGCCATTACTAATTATGAAAAGGAAAGGGAAATTAACATAGGCAAAAAAGAAAGGACAACAGTGAGATTTCTACTTGGCAGAACACTGATTTCTCCATATGGAGAATCATTTCTATTTTACCTTATATATGTTCTTCCTTTTAATGTTTTTCTCTTGCTTTGTGCTAGATGCCTCTTTAGTGGGTGCAATGGTTGATTTACATCAACTTTTTGCAAATTTGAATCACCTAAGTGAGTAGGGAGCATCAACTGAGGAATTGTCCTGATTGCCTTATTGATGTGGGAAGACCCACCCAGGGAGCTTGGCAGAAGGGAGATCATTGGCCTTTTTGCATGCTCTTCCTTTCCTCTTGCTGCTGACTTGGAGTTGCTACTGGTGTTGATTCCTTTACCAGCACTTCCAGGGTTCCATCACTAACTGGGAGCAGTGGCTTTCCAGAACTGCCCCAGCTTTTTGGCACTAGATTGGAAGTGTGGGAACACTCAACCTCATGGACTGGTCAACTGCCAGTTTCTTGGCCTTTCCAGTTTAACAGAGACATTGAGGGAATACTTTGACTGCTGTGGTTACTAGCTCAACTCAACCTGACTTTAAAAATCTTTCTCTCTGTGTACATAAATATTCTTCCTTTCTATTAACTCTTTTCCTCTGGAGAAATCTGATTCAGTGTTTTACATGTTTTCTTTCAGACAACTAGTGCAGCATTCTGAGTTCAAATGACTGAAGAGTTCCCTTGTCCATCTTGAATAAGACTATACCAAAAAGAAAGGAGACAAGAACTACTGGGATAAAGAGAGATACAGAACATTGCAAGTCTTGACTGTTTCTAATATTTAGGTATTTTAATGTGATAAACATCATTGCATGAAGAACCCTATATACTGATGAATGGTTTCCCAGGAAGAAAACATTGTTTCCTCTTTCAATTCTAAATAACTACAAGGACTGTTAGATTAATTTAAAATCACAGTACAAAACTGATGTTCTGAAAAACAGAGTTTCTTAATGTTCTTTTATCCATAACAATATTTTGAGCTTTAAATATTTTACTAATTAGGTAGATAACTTTATTTGTCAGGCTCATACTATAGTCAAAGCATTGACCTTAGTCTGCATTCCATGTATACACGCTAGCTTCACTAGAAGATTGCTGTTTCTTTCTTATTTTAGGCTCAACTATATTTACTGATTTTGTTTTTTGTGAATTATATGACTTAAGATTTTCAATCAATAGTTCTACATTTGTGCTCTATTGGTGGCTTGTGCTTACAGGTAGAAATCTACAAAAACAGATATGAAGAATTTAAGTATCTTTTTAATAAGCAATACTGACTTGTGTTTGCTCAAACACATACACACACACACACACACACACACACACACACACACACACACACACACGGAATTCTCAGATCGTTATAAGATCTTAATGGTCTTAATGGATCCTATAACGGTAATAGACATAAGCCAACTGATAATACCATTCAGAAGCAAGAATGTTAGCTCTTTATGAATTTGATACTTGAAAAAAAAAATTATTTTTACAACTGGTTCCATATGTGAATCTACTCAATGTGTTTTACAGAGTTAAAGCCTAGTCCATCAGGCCTACTTATCACAACTATATCCCAACTTCATTGTAAAATGAAAACAAGTGTGGAGAAAGGCATGCGGAATGCCAAACTCAGGACTGTTGAGAATTTTCTAATAAAAATATATTGTGTTTATTTCTTCAAATAAACAAAATGATAATGACTGTATTTATCAACCTAACTGAACTATGTAAGGGTTAATTAGTTGAAATGGTTTTTTTCTTGATAATAGTTGATACATTAATAAAGAACATTATCAAATGCTAAGGAAACTGAAATATTATGTGAAAATCTGCATATATTTTCACTACAAGTCCTCTAAAATATCTCAGTAAAATAACTGATAATATTGGAAGCTGTTAAGATAAATAGTTGAGGTCAGTTACTAATATTGGCTCAGTAACTACTAAGTTGTTATAAAAAGTAAATTATTCTAAAAAAAATGAATAGTTCAAGAACCAGTCAGATATACTTTCTTGGCTTTAAAAGATAGTTTCTAACAGTAGAAATGTAACAAAAATGATAATATTATGTTTGTATTTTCCCCTTTCATTTATTTACTTAAAAATGTTATTAAACAACTTATGTTTGATAGTTCTTGAGGAAATTGCAAAGGTCTGGTAATGGAAAGCCAATTCACATAAATAATACTAATCCAGTTGGTGGAATAAAAGTAGTGTGTAGATGATGCTCTGATGGCATAAAAGTGTTCCACGGGTAGGGTAACATGCAGTCTGGTAACAGGTGACTAAATAGAAGCCTTTGGTGGAAAAATAGGGATCGATCTACTCCAGAGAAGAGCATTAAATAGCAATATTTTGAAGAAAACACAATGAGCCTTGACAATGATTGAGCCTGGACAAATGTTTCTCAACTGCAGATATTTGATCATATTGAAAGGCATTGGGGGAAGGTGTGTTAGTGTGATTTCTGCTGCTAGTAACAGAATGAATGCCACAGGTAAGTTTCAAAGAAAGAAAGATTGTCTAGTATATGTTACTAGTCCAAGGTCAAGGGCTTTGTATCTGGTGAAGGTTTTCTTTCCATCCACATCCTAAGTCAGCACAGGATACTATGTGATGAGTGGGACCTTCTGGTGAATGTCTTGCTCTTTCTCCCTTTTCTCACAAACAGTATATGTCAATGTGGCAAAATATCTATTAGAAACAGCTGGAAAGAGGAAAGATCTACTTCGGCTCATGATTTCAAAGGTTCAGTCCATGGTTTCTTGCAGTTTGGAACCTGTCATTGGGCAGAACGTCATGGTGGCAGGAGTACATGGCAGAAGCTGTTGACATCTTGGGTTGAAAATAAGAAACAAGATAGGAAGGGGCTTGGAATAATACCCAAGGACCTAACCCCACTGACCTAATGCTTCCAGCCATGTCTCACCCCATAAATGTTTCAAAACTTCCACAAATAGAGCCACTAGCTGGGGACATCTCATAAGACCCAAGGTAGTCAAATATATATATATATATACATGTATGTGTGTGTGTATATATATACTATATATATACATATATGTGTGTGTGTGTGTATATATATATATATATATATATATATATATATATATATACAATTCATTAAGTTTCTTACTCCCTTCCCAGCAAATTTTTCTCCTGTATTGAGTCATCAGTACAGTTACAATGAAAAGGATGAAGCAGATGAGTCCTCCACACTCAAGTCTTACCAAGTCTACTAAGTTATTTTGTTTCTTTCACATGCTTTATAAAACTGTCCTGTCTCTTTAACCTGTTACATCTGATCTACTGACTCAGTGTTTACTCCCAGGGTCTTTTAGTTATTTTTACCAAAATAAAATATAATAAGATAAAACAAAAAGCATCACACTGAAGTTGGACAAGGAAAACCAAAAGATGGGAAGGCGCTCCTGTAGCTAGAGTTTTCTTGCCTGGCCCACGGTCAGGGCAAATCTCTCTCACCTGCCAGTCCCACAGCCACTCAGACCCAACCAGGTAAACACAGAGACTTATATTGGTTACAAACTGTATGGCCATGGCAGGCTTCTTGCTAACTGTTCTTACAGATTAAATTAATCCATTTCCATTCATCTATACCTTGCCACATGGCTCGTGGCTTACCGGCATCTTCACATGCTGTTTGTCATCATGGCGGCTGACAGTGTCTCTCTGCCTCAGCCTTCCACTTCCCAGCTTTATTCTCCTCCTTGTCCCGCCTACACTTCCTGCCTAGCCAATGGCCAATCAGTGTTTTATTTATTGACTAATCAGTAACACATTTGCCATACAGAACATCCCACAGCACGCTCCAAGAAAATGTACTAGACTCAGAGACCCAATCATTCACACACTCAGGAGTCCCATAAAACTGCTAAGCTGAAAGCTATGTTATATACACAGAGGACTTCCTGTAGACCCATGCTGGCTCTCTGCTTACTGCTTCAGTGTCTATGAGTTCAATATGAGCTTTGCTCAGTTGATTTAGAGGGGCCTTTTCTGTGGTCCTCCATCTACTCTGGCACTTTTTTCCACCTTCTCTTCCATGGATTTCCCTGAGCACTGAGGGGAGGGATTTGATGAGACATCCTATTTTGAGCTGTGTGCTTTAAGGTCTTTTTCTTTGAATAATGTCTGACGGTGGGCCTCTGTATTTGTTCCCATTTGCTGCAGAAGGAAGTTTCTCTGATAATGATTGAATAAGGAACTGATCTATGAGTGTATCATAGATCTACAAGAATACCATTAGGAATCATTTTATTGTTGCTTTTAAAAAAACAAGCAACAACAAATAAAACAAAACAGTAGTATTTGATTTTTACCCTAGGTTTCTGGGCTCTCTGGTCTCTGGTTCTTGGTCTCTGGTTCAAACAGTGTTGGCTGTGGGTCCCATCTCATGGAGTGGGCCTTAAGTCAAAACAGATATTGGTTAGTTATTCTCCAAGGTTTGTGCCACCATTACATTAGCCTATTTTACAGGCAGGACAGATTGTAGATCAAAGGTTTTATGGCTGGGTTGGTATTTATGTTTCTTTCTCTTTTTTTTTTTTTTTTTTTTGGTAGCCTGCAAAGTACCTTCCTGAACCAAAGACACTAGAAGATAAAGGTGAAGGTTCTATGTAGGCACCAACTCAACAACTCCATGTTCAATGAGTTGTGTAGGTGTTGACCTCAGCAATGGGGCCTTCCTGTCCATGTGCAAAGAGAAACCTATCATCTTGCCAACCACCTGAGCTGTTTGGGAATTTCCACAGGATACTTTTGCTCCAAAACTAAATTGAATGAAACCAGTACCAGCACAGGAAGCTTTATTTGGTGACAAAAGATGGCCAGTAGGTAGGTGCTCTGTCTCCCTCATTATTTGGAGACTTCATTCAAACCACCTTCACATATTATAGGAAGTTTCTACTAGACTAGGTTTTCACATTGCCCCTCCAATGCCCTTCAGTTCTAGCTTTCTCTTCCCACATTCCTGCTTCAATCCCATCTTCCCTCTCCTTTCCCTACATGATTCTCTCATTCCCATCCCCCCACCTGGCTCAAGTCTACCTATAAAATTTATTCTATGCCCCCCAGGTGGAATCCATATGTCACCCCTAGACTCCTCCTCAGTGCCTACCCTCTCTCAATCCATGAACTGTAACTTGGCTATCATTTATTTAACAGTTAATATCCGGACATAAGTGAACGTGTACAATATTTCTGTCTGAGTTTGGGTTGACTCACTCGGGATGCTGTTTTTTTAATTGCAACCATTTGCCTGAAAATTTCGTGATGTCATGTTTTTAGCAGCTGAGTAATACCCCTAAATATACCATATTTTCTTTATCCATTCTTCTGTTGAGGGACATCTAGGTAGTTTCCAGTTTCTGATTATTATGAATAGGGTAGCAATGACTATGGTTGAGCAAGTGTCCTTCTGATAGGATAAAACATCTTTTGGATATATGCCCAAGAGTGGTGTAGCTAGGTCTTGATGTACATGGATTCTCATCTTCCTGAGGAGGCACCATATTGATTACCATGGTAGCTGTACAAGTTTTCACTCCCACCAGCAATGGAGTAGGGTTCCCCTTGCTCCACATGCTCGCCAAAATGAGCTGCCACTTGAGTTATTGATTTTAACCATTCTGACAGGTATAAGGTGCAATCTCATAGTATTTTTTTTAATTTTCATTTCCCTGATGGCTAAGGATGTTGAACATTTCTTTAAGTGTTTCTCAACCATGTGAGTATCCTCCACTGAGAATTCACTGTTGAGATCTGTACCCCTCTTTTAAATTGAATTGTTTGGTTTTTTTCATATCTAGTTTCTTGAGTTTGTTTGTTTGTTTTTAAATATACTTTGGGTATTACAGACTCAGTGTTTTATCAGCTCTTAATCTAAAACTCAACCTAATCCCTGACACATTTTGTCCCATTTTGACTACCTCTAGGACTTGTCAGCATTTCCTTAGACTTCCCTCACTGAGAAATATAAAACATCCTTCCTGTTTATTACATATCTCCACCTCTAGTGTTCCTATAGCCATCAACAGACAGGATCATTTTGCTTTGATTGTTCTATTTTTGGAGTTCTGGAAATCCAAGGTAGAGCATAGTGCATGCTAAATAAGTATTCCGCCCCTTCACCTACACCCTGATTCCTAGACAAGAAGTTTTAAATAACATGGAAGTAAATGAAACAGCTTAGTGTACCAGGGATGGCTTAGCATCAGGAAGATCACAACCATGAACTGGAATTTAAGAAAAAGGACAACAGGGAACAGTTGTCACAGCTCTGGAGTGGTAACGTTGGAAGAGTAATGAAGTAACTTGGAAGACAAAGGAAGACAGAGCTTCAGAAGGAGATGGATAAATCATATGAAATTTCATACAGAGATATGAGAAAGCCCTGAAAGGCACCTGACAGCTTAGATGGTCCTGAGATAGGATCCGTATAAAGATGTTCACAGATACCTGTTGGTGGTACTTAGAATTAAGTGGCAGGTAAAGTTATACAAAAAAGAGCAAAAGTAAATTGTACATGTAAGCCAATAAAATTAAAGAAAAACAAATAACATCCACTATTGTCCATACATCTTTTATTTAGAGTTTGTAATAGTCATTTAATCATCTTCAAATCATTCAGCACATGAGCAAACCTTAACTGCCAGCAACTTATTTGGAGACTCTAGGCTTCTCTTTTTTCATCTCATTTAATATTACTGTATTCAGTCTCCTATACCTCACTCATCAGTCCAATGCACTCTCCATCTAATATTTGATTATTATCTAAAAACATGAGAGAAGACTCATTGTTTTTAAATTTAAACTGCCTTGCAGTTACAAGATAATATACAATATTATCTAAACTCTATAGATTTGCACATAGGATTTGGAGACAAGCTGATGGTGATGTCAAATGTCTATAATCTCAGTACTCGGCAGGCTAAAGTAAGAGAATTATATGATTGAAGCTAGCTAGGCCTATATACAAGACTCTGTCTCAAAAACAAACAAAAATATGAGCAAAATTCACTCGTATGAACTTTGTGGTATCAGTCCTCTGCCATATAGGTACTTAGTCTTAGTCATATTCTTTGCTACTAGCAAACATTCCAGGTACCCCAGACATATCACTTGACAAAGACGATAATATGTTGACCTTACATATAAATGAATGAATAATTAAGTACTAATTGTTAGGATCAATGGAATAAGAACTCAGCTGTTACTTTGAAACTACTGTACATATAAAATATTTTTATGACTTCTTACTTTTGTCAAGTTACTTTTCTGCTCTAAAGACAATTCTAATTCCAGTGGTGTATATTGTTATGTTAACCTCCATGCCATAGCTGGACTGATTGTGTCTGTGTCTCTGTGAACCAAGCAAAGTGGTGTCACTTTCCAATCAATGAAGGAAAGTGCAGGGCCTCTGTGTGCTGACTCTGCACCCTGGAGCTCAGCCAGACTGTCGGTAGCCTTTAGAGGATGCAGAAGGTTCATTTAGTCTTGAGAAAGTCTTTGAGATTAGAATATAAACCAAGGTATGGGTAAGAGGGAGACAAAATAGTTGAGGCTTTAAGTTCGATCACTTGGTTAGATTTTTTTTGTTTAAGAGATTTATTAAGGACATAAATTAATATCAAATATTACAAAGTTCACCTATGAGCACAAATTAATTTCTTTTTTTTTTCTTTTCTTTTTTTTTTTTTTTTTTGGTTTTTCGAGACAGGGTTTCTCTGTGTAGCTTTGTGCCTTTCCTGGAACACAAATTAATTTCTTAAAACAATTTTAATATATAGAATAGGAACATAACAACTATTCCAGTTGTAACATAGCCTTGAACACACAATAATTAGCTGAGTTATAATTAAGAGAATGGATAAAGAAAATGTGATATATATGTATATATACATATATACAATTATTTTAAGGAGTAAATCTTTTAAATGATTTATTTATTTTCATTTTATGTGCATTAGTGCTTTGCCTGCATGTATGTCTGTGTGAAGGTGTCTGATTTCCTGGAACTGAAGTTACAGATGGGTATGAGTTACTATGTAGGTGCTGGGACATGAACTTGGGTCCTCTGGAAGGATATCCAGGGCTCTTTACTATTTAGCCATCTCTCTAGCCTCTACAATGATTATTTATCTTTGAAATAATTTTATACTATAGGGCATTTTGTCAAGGAAACTAAAGCAGATTGAGAAGACATGAAAAGATTCACAGAGAACAAGAAGGGAAGAGTTTGTAAGGTTAAGGTATAGAGAGCCCAGAGAGCTCCCATCTGGGCCAGAGAGCTCCCATCCAGCCCAGAGCGTTAATAAATGATTGAGATAGAGAAGCTGAGCACCCTGATTTGATTGTCACAAATTGTACACATGTATTATATTGTCACCTTGTACCATCAATATACACATTTTTTTAATGTCAGTTAGTAAAGTGTGAATGGATATTTTAACAATGACTACAGGGTTAGATTATTTATTTCAAATACTAACTAGAACTTGGAAAAGCAAAAAAATAAAAATAAAACTAGCTACTTAAGTTTTTGGAAAAGGGCTATATCTATCTATATCATAGGGTTTGGTGATCCAAATATCAAGACTCTTCATAAGCTTCTTATCTTCTAGTCTTCTTACAGGCTGAAGAATATGCTGATTCATACTTGATCAGATTTAATTAGTAACAATATTTAATTTTCTAACAGAAAGTATTATTTAAAAATAACACCCATTAAAGACTTCTTAAAGATGACTGCACATCTGGATATTCATAATGTTACATACCTGTTTCAACAAATTAAAAAACTTGAAAGGAATAGACTCTGTGAAACATCTCAAGTCTATCCTTGATTTTAGCATTATTAAGACATGGATATGAGAAAGTTTCATGTATTCCTTTATTACTTACAGTGTGAAGCCACAAGATGAGATCTTCTTTGCTTACTGAGAATTAAAACAAGATTCCCTGTTCATGCTGGGAACTGAAGGCTCTATTGCCTCAAATCAGCCTTTTGGCTCGCTTGATATAGATGAATATGGAATGAAACTCTACATTATAACACCTCCCATTTAGTTATTAAGGTCAGAGAGGGGAGCAGATAGTATAACTAAGGAATTCACCATTGCCTCTTGGAAAATGACACAGTCCACAAAGGGAGCTTCCTAAGAGTTTTATAATATCAAACTGATATGATTCTTAATATTTAATTCATACAGCTTCCTCTAAACATTTGTTTATAATAGGGAGATAATTTGCAAAGTACAATACAGGTTTAGGTAATTTTTTTGTTTGTTTTTTTTTTGTTTTGTTTTGTTTTTTGTTTTTCGAGACAGGGTTTCTCTGTGTAGCTTTGCGCCTTTCCTGGAACTCACTTGGTAGCCAGGCTGGCCTCGAACTCACAGAGATCCACCTGGCTCTGCCTCCCGAGTGCTGGGATTAAAGGTGTGCACCACCACCGCCCAGCTAGGTTTAGGTAATTTTAATATTCATATGAAACACTATATTCCTTCCGTGCGCCTGTGCAAATTGATGAAGAGAAGACAGGGATAAACACTTCACTATCCCGAGTTTCCTTTCTCCTTTCTCCTTCTCACTTTTTCTTCCTGTAATTGTCCCTCTCTCTTAGTACCTAGGATCATCCTCACTGTCTCATGTATTCTAGATATCTTTATTTCCTCATTAAACTTTGTAAACCAGTGTTAGACAAATCAACGTTGCAGTAGTCATGACATTTCTGGCAAAATCAGTTACCTCCTCTTACTATGTCAAAATATGCCTACAAACGCTCATCTGTGTTCCAACATTTTACAGGAAGTCCTATGGTACAGCCATGGCTCCCATGGTTGAGATGATAATCTGAAACCAGAGTATGCATTCATTTCAACACATTGTAAAAACAGACATTTCTTCCAGTGGTGTTAAATTTAATGAAAAAAAATGTTTGCTCTGTATCATGCAGATAAATTAATTGAGTTATTTCTAAATGCCACATTACAATCTTCACAAAGATCTATGTAAAAGGAAATATTGAACAGGGGACGAACCACAAGCTGGTGTTAAATAACTTACCAGAGGTAGTAAAGGTATTTTAATACAGATTTCATATTTCCATACATTTTAACATTGGGTAAAAAACAATAAAGTTTGTTTATTTCAAGATTATTAAACGTTTGCCCATTGGTATCTTTTGGTGTCACAAAACATTTTGAAGATGTCTGTAATAGTATCAAAGTACTATGGAGCTCTCCATCCTTCCGTTGACATCAGACACTAAGCTACATGTGCAAAAGGAACTCTTCAGACAAGCCCGGAAATTTCTAATTCCTCTAGGGAAATTCTGCACCAAGCACTACTGATAGTGTGGAATGATAGAAATGGTCAAGTTGTAGGGCTAAATGAAGACATCTTGAATAATCAAGCATGAGATATGCCTTAGGCAGCTCCTGTGGGCTCTCCTTAAGATTAATTTGTCGAAATGTAGGGCAGCAAGTGAGCAGCTAAGATGCAAAGCTTGTCAGGTCCTCCTTCACTGATGGACTCCTACTGTTCCTGCTTCTCTTTAACCTTATGCTCTTTAGTTCATCTTCTAGGACATCTATTCTCATCAATATAAATCTGTGAGGATTTTCACTCTGGTGTGCAGTTTTTTCTTTCTAAATATAAAGCGCCCGGGTCTCCTTGGAAGAAAGGTGCTACAGGACGATCGGAAAGAGATTGACTAAAATTAGAAATATCATCACATTCACATCTTTTCCCAATCATTTAGTACTTTTGACAATGAACTATTTTAGTGTATCATGGGGTTTCACAGTGATTGTAAATTAAAGCTTTCCTTACATAGACTGAAATGTGCCTGACTTGGTAAATTCTCAACTGCCTGAGAACTCCATTTCAGGGAATGAATGTTAACTGGTTTAATTTTAACCTCGGTGGCCTAGTGACTGAAATGAATATGGAAAATAAGAAATTTAAGAGTAAACATACAGATGAGGCCACTGTGCCTGGTGGTCACCGACAGCCTTCAACCACCATTTGCAACTAATGATTTTATATGCAGAGTTTTGTCTCAGAACTGAGGAAAACAGGCCAAATAGAAAACTGAATGCTTTTATTCTCATCCTCCATATGAACCTGACTTTGAAGTGCTAACTAAGGATCTAGAGTTAACTGTTTTCTGTTCTTTTTCTTCGGTAATATGGGAATTAGATGGATCCTGTAGGAATGTTTTTTCAGCATGTGTATATTTGTTTTTATGTCTACTTAAAGTAAGTGATTTTACTTAAAATTAGCAATACGTTCTTTGACTTTCAAACTTCAAAATTGGCATTTGAAAACACAAAATTGTTTATTGGCCCACTTTGCAGGATAAATAAATGTCTGTTCAGCCCCATTAGTTTTAAACCCATGATTTAGGATTCTTTTAAATGTGCTAAAATTAACAAGACTTAACGCTGTGGGTACAGAAAATGACAATACGAAATAATAAGTCATGCTGAGAATTGGACATTTGACAGGATTTCAATTTTTAATCTGGCCTCTCAGTTTGGGTGATCCTTTCTTTGTGGCAACAGATCAGAAAATATTTGCTTGTCAATAAATGTAGGCAGTTGCTACACCACAGCAGACCTGAGTAAGCTTGAAATTTAGAAGGTAATGCCAAGCCAGAAGAATAGCTGGAGAGAATATGGTTTGATTTTCTAAACCACCAAGTGATTTGGTAATTGTAGTTTATATTGGCAACTGAATTCAAGATGTCACAGTTTAATACACAGTGAAGGTCAGTTATTACTTCATTATAATTATCCAAGGGCATCATTATACTATATTTGATTGAGTTTCTTTCTTTTAACAGCTTAAGAATTGTAAATGCCTCTCAATCCGCATTATATACATATTTATGTGAAGGTAACTAAAATAAAATGATCAATTTAAATGATATGTGGTACTTACAGTGTTTTATGTTAAAAAAAAAAGCTTGCAATACCTATGTATAAATTATCTTAAGTTTGTAAGATAACACAATATAACTAATTATTTTATAGAAATAGTTTTCTAATTAAAAGAATAAACTGTTTTTAAAAATCTTTGCAATTATAATAACTTGCCTACTCAGTCAATTAATGTAATAATTATAACTCCAGTTTTTTTATTACTTAATATCAAATCACTTAAAGTGACTACTCAAGTGATAAAAATATACATCCTTTAAAATTTTTTTAATTTTGAATAAATAACATAAGATGGATCTCTTCATCATATTATTATACTATATAAGAACTTCATTTTACTTGGGAGGGAATTATCATGGTTATATAGTTAATTGTTCTCATTGATCTGCATTTAATTATGGTTTATTATCACAAGATTGTAATGAAATGAACAAGGATTTTGCAAGGCAGAGAGAAATTCACAATTTTAAGTTTAATCAACAATGTGAAGGATATTTTACCAATCTGTGAGGATAATTTTGATTATCAACTTAATCAGATTTGAAGGAGTAGGAGATTAGTAAGTGCTCCCCTGGATGTGTCTGAGATTTTTATGTCCAGGGAGGATTAACTAAAGGGGACCTAGTCTGAGTGTGGTAGGCTTGGCCCCAGATGAAATAAGGAAGAAGCTGGGAGGAAGTCAGTAGCCATGTTCTCATCTCTTTCCTGGTGGTTGCCATGTGAGCGGCTCTGCTCTGCCTTGACCTCCCTGCTGTCTGGGATCATGCCCTTTGTTTTCTTCCTTCAAGTTGGTTTCTCAGCTACTTAGTTACAGCAACAAATAGCTAAATAACATAGGCAACCATTATCTGGAAGAGAGCCGTCATGACTATCAACCCAGGTAGTTTGGAAGCTTTCAAAACTGTTGTGAGGTATGTTTGGAGGAATGGGTTAGTAAAGCTCAGAATGATTGCTAAATAACTCCGGCGGGAATATTAATACTACATTTTATCAAAACCATCTCTCTGCATTTTGACGGTGCTCTGAGAATTTGTAGAAGGTTTGGTTTAAAAGTGAGGGGCTAATTAATCCGACTGAGGAAATCAAGACACTCCACCTCATGGCATGAATTTGCTGTCTCCTTTTTGCCAAGTTTATAATGAGACTTAGGTGAGAGGCAAGCAAAAAGCAGAGAAGAAAAGTTTGAAAACTTTGCGGTTTTCTAGGAAAAGAAATATGTGTGGGGGTTGGGAATGAGGACAGTGTAATTGCTAAGATAATGTGAACAAGTAAGAAGAAGCCAAGTGCTTTGCAATGTGGCAGTCAAAGTGATGTCTTAATGGTGTCTTAGGAATTGGCCAGACCTGTCCTATGATAAAAAACAAAAGGTAAGAATCATGTGGGAAACTCTGCTTTGAGAAGGAAACTCTGGGTATCATCACTCTCACAATGCCATTTAGGCAAGTGTTTGTCCACATCCATCCACCCAAGCATTGAGAAGTTTCTGCAGCTCTGGTTCAAGGGCCTTCCTACTGCTTGGTCTGGAGATATCTGTGTAATACTGCTTTTTCAGGTCTGAAAATGCACGAGTAATGAAGTCTATAGGCTTCCAGCTCAATTCCAAAGAAAGGATTAGAGGCCCAGCAACACAACACAGAGGCTAACCCTTGCAAGCATCCTGGTGAAGGAGATTTGTGAAACCATGAAGCAGAAATTGGTGGTGCGATAAAGACCTCAAGAAGATGGAAATGCCAGGAATCTAGATGCTTCTCTGAAGAAAGACACAGGCATTGAGAAGAGTCAGTTTAGGAGAAGAGCATGTGAGTTACAAATGGCAAAACCATAAGGACAGGGCTGCCCCAGACCTTTGGGGCTCATATCTCACAAACATGTGCCTTGATGCTAGACTTAAAGGTACAGATTTATGTGTGTGTATGTTTTTGTTGTTGTTTGTTGTAGTGGGTAGCCATTCCAGCTTTGATCTGGAAGTTCCAACCCCCTTTGAGGCTTTGGCAACTGTCACGCCTACAAGGCGGGGCCTGGAGACCGGAGATCTGGATGGGCCAGCACTCTCTCTGTTCTGGGACCCTTGACGGTGGAGGTTGACCGAGCAGAGCTCCAGAGAACACTGCTAGACTGCGATACACCTTCCCCAGACCCCGCGACCCACCTATCCCTTCATTTGTAAGTTACCCACTAAATAAATCTTCCTTTTAACTACGTGGAGTGGCCTGAATAATTTCACCAATAGTTTGTTTTGTTTTGGTCATAGCTCCTTTCTATGCCCCATTCTTCATTTTTAGAATGAGAATGCTAACTGTGTAGCACCATGTATTAGAAGAACGCGATTCTCCTTCCCCTTTTTTTAACAGGACCTCACTGCTAAAGTCTGCCTTGAATTTCAGAAAAAAACTCAAACTTGAACTTTGGAAAAATGTTGGCATTGTTAAGAATATGGGGATTCTTGAAGCTGGAATGATGCATTTTGTGTTGTGAGATAGACATGAGCCTCCTGGGGACCAGGTGCTTGGGGGTTAAGGTGGACTGCTGATGTTTAATCATATTGTCAGCTTGTTTGGTTTGGGAAAGGCCTAGCAGATTCTCAAAGCACATTTCTGCCTGTAACTGAGGAAGAAAACTCTATCCTGACTGTGGGTGGTACCATTTCACAGTCTAGAGCAGCAGTTCTCAACCTGTGACTTGCAATCCCTTTGGAGGGGCTGCCAAGATCATCAGAAAACACAGATATTTACATTATGATTCATAACAAGCAAAATTATAGTTACAAAGTAGCAATGAAAATAATTTTATGGTTGAGGGTCACCACAACATAAGGGATTATATTAAAGGGCTGCAGCATTAGGAAGGTTGAGAACAACTGATCTGAAGGAATTAGTAAAATAATTTGACAAGGAGACATTGTTGCTTTCTCGTTGCTTCCTCTCTGCCAACGGGTGAGGTCTTCTGCCCTGCCACATCCTTCCCACCATCATTGACAAAAAGGTCTGAAACTGTAAACTGAAATGAATCATTTTCCCTTTAAGTTGTTCACTCAGGTATTTCGTCGTACTGACTAATACAATTACTGCACACACATTTCTAGTCATTGGCAAACCAATTGGCTGCAGGGAGATTGTTGCCCAGCATTTATAACTGCCAACTTGCCTGGATTCAAATCCTGTTTCATGATGCCATCCTTTGATTGGCATGTGTGTTGGTTAGCTTTTTGGCAACCCAAGATATGTTAAAGCCATCTGGGTAGAGGGGGCCTTAATAGAAGAATTGCCTCCATCATATTACCTGTGGGTAAGTCTGTGGGACATTTTCTTGCTTAATAACTGATGTAGGAGGGACCAACTATCTATGAATAGTACTGCCTCCTAGTGTATATGAAAGCAAATGAAACACACCACAGTTGGCAGTCTAGTAAGCAGTATTCCTCCATGGTGTTTGAATCCATTTCTGACTCTAGGTTCCTTTCTTGGGATTCTGCCCTGTTTCCCTCTATGACAGACTGTAAGCTATAGTATGAAATAAACTATTTCCTCCCTCAGTTTTTTTAGTCATGGTCTTTATAACAGAGATGAAAAGCAAATATAAATAGTATTTTACAGTACTGGATCCTGGATTAAGCTTTGGTCCATTCACAGTGGGAAGGCAAAATGAAGTATCACATTTTCGAAACATTTAATTAGTATTAAAAAAAAAAGCCAGGGCTTCAGAGTGAGACACTATGTCAAAAAAGAAAAAAGAAAAAAAAAAAAGGAAAAAGAAAAAGAAAAGAAAAGAAAACCATAAACAATAAAACATTTTTAACTTTGCAGTAATTTTTATATTGTATAACATAGACCTGAGACCTTAATTTAAAATACAAAATGTTGAAATTGGTGGAAGAAAACATAAGAAGTAGATTACAAAATTTAGTTGTAAGAATAGGATTTTCCTGGTAGATTCAGTCAAGTCAGGTTCAGTCCCCTCCACCCTTTACCCAGGCTGAGCAAAGTGTCCCTGCATAGGCCCCAGGCTCCAAACAGCCAGCTCATGCACTAAGGACAGGTCCTGGTCCCACTGCCTGGGGCCCTCCCAAACAGTTCAAGCTAATCAACTGTCTCACTTATCCAGAGGGCCTGATCCAGTTGGGGGCTCCTCAGCTATTGGTTCATAGTTCATGTGTTTCCACTAGTTTGGCCATTTGTTCCTGTGCTTTTTCCAATCATGGTCTCAACATCCCCAGGGAAGTTCTTTCCCTGGAGGAGATGGGAATGGGGAATGGGTTGGGGGAAGGGGGGCGGGAGGAGGGAGGACAGGGGAATCCGTGACTGATATGTAAAATTAAATTAAATTATAAAATAAAATTTAAAAAAGAACAGGATTTTCCAAAGAGAACTACATTTACTCAGGAATTAAGGCCAATAATTTACAAATGGGATTTCCTAAACTGAAATGTTTCTGTACAACGAAGAAAATGGTCGGCTTCATAAAAAGGAAGCCCACAGAGTGGGGAAGACTATTTGCCACCTATACATCTGGCAGAGGATTGTTATCCAGAATACACAAAGAAATAAAAAAAGAGTCAAAAACAAACAAATAAAAACCCCATTCAAAAAGAAGACCCAAGAACTAAATGGAGAGTTCCCAAAAGAAGGAAAAAAATTGCTAATAGATATCTCAAAAAATATTCATCATCCTAAGCAAATTAGGGAACTGCAAATCAAAACAGCTTTGGGATTTCTTTGTACCACAGTCAGAAAGTCAAAGATCAACAAAATAACCAACAAGAATAATCAACAAATGCTCGAATAGGTATGGGGAATACTGCGGGGTGTTAAAGAAAAAATGAAATCATGGACTTTGCAGGAAAATGGATAGAACTCGAAAAGATTGCATTGAATGAGGTAGCCAAGACCCAGAAAGACAAGCATCTCTTTCATCTAAAGCACCTCGCTCCAAATTTTTAAATGTGAGCACATATCTTGGAGTAACTAGGAAATTATAAAGGGACCATTGTAAGTGAGGAAAGACCTCTAGAGATGGAGATAGAAGGACATGGGTGTTATGAAGGGGGGGAATGGGAGAAATGGGGAGGGGGCTTCATTTGTGGAGGATGAAGGAGAGTAATACTGAGGGAAAGAGAAGCAGAAGGAACAAAAAGCACTGAAGATATTCGAAAAAGCCATAAGGAATTATGTTATTCTGTTTATTTAAAATTAGATATAATATGTAAGTTTAGCTCTATACATGTTTCTATCTATAGATGAAACTATACCTATTAGGGTGACAATTTTTCCCCACAAAGACACAGACTATCTAACTAAAACCTCAGTGCCACACATAGGAATCCTCTCTCTTCAAGTCAGTCGTCAGAGAAGTCCAAGAGACTTCCCAAAGAGTATCAGCTTTGCTGTTGCTCTTGGTGTCTTCTAGAACTTGAAGCTAAGACCAACTCTATTGCTGATGACACCACATACTTCAGACATCGGACTTAGAGAATTTAAACTAGAACTGAGCTAGAGACCTCCTCTCCAAGGCCTAGAACTTAGTATCTGCTGGCGTTATGTAAGTAGCCATGGAAGAAAGAAATTTAAAGTCTCACTGAAACGTGAAGGCTATGAACCACAACAATGACCAGCGCAGCAAGATGAAATAGCAGGGCTTATATTTCCGGGATAATCAACAGGTACCTAAATGGGCATAAACTTTGCTCAGTTTCAAGAATTCATGCCTGGTACTGTTAACCTAAACAACTTCCTATAGCTGATGAGGTCATGGACATTCGAGGAAAATTGACAACTGCCACCTTCATAGACCAGTCTATTTCCCAATTGTATCCTAAATACCTATTCTTATATTCACAGAAAAATGTAGTTATCAGCTCTCATCAATGAAGGTTCTTTTTGTGGTAGATAAAGACCATCACAGAAATCTACAGCTGATTAAAATAGAGAGAACTGACTGTGGGGTACACCCCCATGGTTACTTCTATAATACAACACTTGCACTCAAGGCTCAGAGAAAATGGTAGAATGGGGAACAGAAATATTGTAATTGCCAAGGGACTAGGAAGTCTGCTACAAGATACAATCTTCCACATCTGACAGGGAACTGCACCCACAAAATCTGAACCCAAAGAAGACACGCACAATGACACCACTATTTAACATCTCAGTATGAATGATAGAACTCTTACAATCCCTCCTTAGATGAAGCACTTCAGGTAAGTAATGGCTGCCAAGAAAGAAAAAAAATCAGCTTTCTCCAATACTCACTTGACAGATTATTCAATCCCAAGTGATCTTCCTTAAGCATGCATATATATATATATATATGTAAGTAGCCATATATATATGTAGTTCTAAGTGGGTTAAACAGGATAGAAAGATAGATAGATAGATAGATAAATAGATAGATTTAAAGAATAATATATACATTTTACATAGGATATAAATATATGTATACATATATTTAAAGAGGAGGTCGTTGAGATGGCTAAGAGGACATGGGAAGAACTGAAGGGGGAGAGTATGGGGTAGAAATTATATAACCATCATTTATGAAGTTGTAAAGAAAAATGATATAAAACTGTTAAAAATCATACAATTGTTCATTGTATGCTTTCCAAAACAAAAACAGATGTGTTTTCAGTCACTCAGTCCTGGTTGGCTGAGAATTTTGCCACTTATTGGTTTTGTGTATCTTGACATTCTCTCATCTCTTGAAACACCCAGTACTTGATTTCCTTGTTTGAAGAATAGGCAGTGTAGTCAAGATCATATATTTCATACATTGTCGAGTGTATTTTAATTCCTCATCCTTCTTTAAAATGTTCTTGGGCCAGCTACATGGCTCCCCAGGTAGAGGCTCTCACAGCAATCTCAGTTTGATTCCCAGATTTTACAAGGTGAGTGGCGAGAACCAACTACAAAGAGCTGTCCTCTGATCGTCCCGCACACTCAGTCACAGAGAGAGGGAGAGAGAGAGAGACAGAGAGAGAGAGAGAGAGAGAGAGAGAGAGAGAGAGAGAGAGAGAGAGAGAGAGAGAGAATAAGTAAATAAATACATAAATAAAAACATAAATACATAAATAAATAAATAAATAAATAAATAAATAAATAAATAAATAAATAAATAAAAGGCTTAAATTATTGTGAGGAAACAGGAGCTGTAAGCTGAAAGAAACATCCAAATTGGATCTTGGACAAGTTGGGAAGAAGGGATTACTTTCTGAACAACAAATTCATGCAATTTCAAATATAAAAGATAAATAGCAAAACTATATTTTAAGTAATAAGATATTCTCATGGAATCAAAAAGCACTTTGATTTAATTTAAAGTTTTTATTTTATTCTTTCATATGATACATACTGACTACAACTTCCCCTCCCTCAACTCCTTACCGTCCCCTCCACACACATACACATACCTCCCTTTTCCCCTAGATCCAAGTCCCCTTTCAGTCTCCTTCCAGAAAAGAACAGGACTCCCAGGGACTTCAATGGAACAAGGCATAATATGATACAGTAAAACTAAGCACAAACCCTCATATCAAGGCTGGATGAGTCAACCCAGTACGAGAAAAAATGGTCCCAAGATCAGGCCAAAGAGTCAGAGACACCTCTACTCCCACTGCCAGAAGTCCCCATAAAACACCAAGCCAACAACTATAACATACATGCAGAGGACCTGGTGCAGACCCATTCAGGCTCCATGACTACCACGTTAGTGTCTGTAAACTCCCATGAGCCCTGCTTGATTGATTCCTCAGACTGTCCTCTCCTGACTCTCACAATTCCTCCTCCCTCTCTTTTGTAAAGTTCCCCAAGTTGTGAGGGGAGGGACCGATAGAGACCCACAACCTGGGTTGTCTCCACCTAATGTTTGGCTGTGGATCTTTGCATCTGCTCCTATCAGTTGCCGGAGGCAGACTCTGATGATGGTTGGGCTAGGTACCAATAGCGGAACATCATTAGGAATCATTTCATTGACTTTTTCCCCTAGTTGTGTTTGGTTCTACCCTAGGTCTCTGGGTTATCCAGCTTCCAGTTCCTGGCCGTCCAGGCCTTATCCGGCATGGGCTCCCTCTTGTGGCATGGGCCACAAATTAGACCAGTCATGGGTTGACCACTCTTACTAGCTCTGTGCCACCATTGTGCCACCACTGCCCCAGCACATCTTGCAGGTAGGACACATTGTAGGTAGAAAGTTTTGGGGCTGGGTTGGTGCCCCAGTCCTATCACTGGAAGCCTTGCAGGGTTAAAGAAGATGGCCAGTTCAGGCCCCATATCCACCTTCACTAGGAGTCTTTCCTAAGGTTGCCCTTGGAGATTTCAGCGAATTTCCACTGCACAAGTTTTCCACAGCAGCATCTCCATTAATGACCTCCAATTCCGGTCATGTCTCCCCCGTACCCTCTTCCTTCATCACCGGCAATCTGATCCCTCCTGTTTCCATCTCCACCAGTACCCGGTCCACAGGCAAAATCTATTCTATTTCCTCTTCCCAAGGAGATCCAGATGCCATCCTAACTTCCCACCCTTGTTACTGAGATTCTGTATGTCTGTGGGTTGTTGCATGATTATCCTTCACTTAACAGCTAATGTCTACCTATAAATGAGTACATACCATGTTTGTCGTTGTGGGTCTGGGTTACCTCACTAAGGATGACTTTTTTTCTAGTTCCATCTATTTGCCTGCAAATTTCATGATATCATTTTTGTTTTGGTTTGGTTTTTTTGTTTTTCGAGACAGGGTTCCTCTGTGTAGCTTTGAACCTTTTCCTAGAACTCGCTTTGGAGACCAGGCTGGCCTCGAACTCACAGAGATGATATCGTTTCTTTTAACTACTGAGTAACTTTAAAATAATGACATGCTTCAAATATTATTTAAATACCTTAAATTTGATGAAAAACATTGCAGGATATAGTCAGGATGTTGTTAACTACCCGATCAAGGTTATTTGGGATATGAGTAAATTTTGTTTGTCAAATTCACAGTCTTTTAACTGGATATATCACACATAACATGTAATGAATCTCAGTTATGCCAAATATAGCATTCACTTAATCAGAATAGCTTCTGTTTCAAGCATTCTGAGAAAAAATGAATTTTAATATTTTGTAAATTCAAACAGTGTGATTCTATATTTAAAATATATACGTGTACACACTTTTGAATATATATTTGTGTGAATTTGTAGTTTGTATGTGCATTTATGTATGTCTACTTATTATTAAATTGTCCTAGGATTCTTGCTGTTGAAGTAGGAAAAATGGCTCTGAAAAGAAAGGTCGAGTTTTTACTGGACTATCTTGACAGTAAGGTGTATCTCACAAAGAAACTCCCTGTGAGTATTTTCTACATATGTAAGAATCTGATAGCATTTCCCTTTTGTTGTACTTTTGTTGACTGATTAGTTTCGACATTTTCTTTCTTAGTCTTTTTACTTCTTTATAAGACCTTTAAGCCTGAAGTGAGGGTTCCTGGAATTACTGTTATACCCACAGCACTCTCCAACAATAATAACACTTGGAGTTAAGCAGAATTTTTTGTAACACTTTTTGTAACACATGAATCATAAATAAAAAAAACTCACACAATCTTCTTTTAAATATAACATTTATTGACTTCTAAAATTAGTGGAATTTTTCTGTGGAAATGGTATAACTTGCTTTCACAACATTGAACACTATTTTATCTTCAACAAATTCCATTAGTAATTTATAGTAAACAGTAAACATATTTCAATCCTCTTCTAAATACCACAGCTTTTAAAATCTTTATTAGCATTTCATGTTCAGCTCAAGGTTTCCATTCTGCTGAAGTATAGGTTTTGAAGGTTCTAGGTGATTATGATCATTCTGCTGTCATTTCTACTGATGTGATCACTGTGGTTTCTACCTGAATACTGCTCCTTACTGGCTAAAGATTAAGAATCTCTCATTTCTGTGACCATTAGACAACTTGCATCACTTTGGGCCATTCAGCTTATCTCTGCAAGCATCCTGATACATATGTCCTAGTACCAAACTTCCCTGGGGAAGTTCCTGCATTCTGGAGGGAATGACACACTGGATTTTTTTTTTTTCAATTTGGGAACATACTGATTCCCAGAATCCCTGAATAGGCAGCAAAGAGATCTTTGAATTTAACTTCCAATATATGTGTCTAAATCAAGCTTTTACAGTACCTTCTTCCTGGTGATTGTCACAATACTGTGATCAATTAGTTTCTTATACTATCCAACATTAGAAAACATGAGCCCTAGAGTAACTTGGAGTCTAAGAGAAGTTCTATGCCATAGTCAGTAGTGCACAGAAAGGTTTGAACATTTAGTTTTTGTTTCCCTTAGTTTTAATTAGTTTGTTTTGAGAGAGGGTCTCTTTGTAGCCCTGGCTATCCTGGAACTTACCATGTAGACCTGGCAAGATACAAAGATCAATGCAATCCCTGTTAAAATACCCACCTCATTCTTCAAATAAAAAATGCTATTCTAAAATTAATATAGAACTATAAGGGATACCAGATAGGAAAAACAAGCCTGAGCAAAAGGAACAATGCTAGGGGATTGCCATCCCATATTTTCAGATATATTACAGAGTCATAGTAATAAAAACATTATGGTACTGGTACAAAAACAGACACATAGACAAATGGGAAAAAAATCAAACATTCAGATGTAAATACAAATAATTTCAGTTATTTAATATTCGGCCAAGTTTCAATAAACTTATGCTGGGGAACAGAAAGCATCTCCAACAAATGATGCTGGAAAAACCTGATGTTCACATGAAAAAGAATGAAATTAGATTTATATCTATCACCTTGCACAAAAAAACTTCAAGTATATGAAGGTCTAAATGTGACCTGAAACACTGAAATTACTGGAAGAAAACAGGCTGTACTCTACATAATATCGGATTGGATACGGAGTTTCTAAATAAGAATTAATGACAACTAGCAAGTGTAACTCCATAATACTGAAATACTTCTGCATAGCTAAAAAGGCAATTAATCAGGTGAAGATAAAGTCCACATAATAGGAGAGAATCTTTGTCAGATGTATGACACTGAAAACATACCTAACATCACTATAAGTTTGACTATTATAGATGATATTAACCTGTATTTTTAATTATACATTACATTTTTAAATGAGCTGCATAAACACAGTACCCTAGACAAGAGTATAAAAAACTATACAGTGTAACAAAATTGACTTTAAATTTGTGTCAATAATCCAAAATCCATAGCAATGTATAATATTTATGACTATTAAGTCTTTTCTTAGTTTAAAAGTAGATTCAATGATCTACCCTTTTATTCTATCATTTCTATGTCATATCCCTCTTTTTTCTTTCAGAAAGAGATCTTTGAGTTTAACTTCTTTGTTTAGCCTTTTTTTAAAACTATGAACAATAACAATGTGTAACCCCCTTAAATGATAACAAACATCTATAAGCAATATTTTGGGAACATGGGCATTGTTTTCTCTAGACTGCTTCTTGTTGTCTGGGGCCACTGTACTGTTTGGAGGAACCTCGAGAAAATAAGGATAAATGTTAGGTCTTGACTGGAGTATTCTGTGATGCTGGATCATCTCAGTAAGCAGCCTTGAAGCTCTTCTGGATGCTGGATCACCTGGGCCATACATTTTTATTGGTGTCTGGCCCCCTTGTTCTGAAAATACATAAACTTTTAAAGGCAACATACATATCCGTATTAATACAAGTACGGACTGTGTACACAAGTCAGCCAAAGATGATTTTTTTGTTTTATGTTTGAGCAGGTAAAATATGCATCATGTGTCTTATAGCTCTTCCAGGTTTATTTCTTTATGTTTGTGGCCAGGATTTTCAAGGGGTCTTTCTTGATCAAACCTTGATCTTTACCTTTGAATGAATCTGTACCCTCTTATTTTCTATTGAAATTAAAGCAGAAACTCTTTCCCAAAGTAACTTATCTTTTGACTTTCATTTTGAAGTCAATACTTTTTAAAAATATGTAGGTTGATTTAATCCAGCAACCTATATATTAAAATGTCTCTTAGCAGCTATCACTCCTTCCTTGGCAGTCAAAAAATTCAAAGACAACACAATAACCTACAGTATCCAGACTCCCTGTGTATTTTTCATCTTTACATGGCTTATTTCTTTTATATTACTTTACTCCCTTTTTTAAAGACTTTATTATTTTAAAACTATATATAAATATATTTTATGATTGTCTATACCTTCTCTTTTCTCCCCTAAGCCTATATATATATATATATATATATATATATATATATATATATATATATATATATATTTTAAACATACTGTAAACCAGTTAGAGGTATTCTCTGCCTGAATCTATCTTTACTGCATATCTGTAATCTTTTTGGTCTGCATGAACAAAACCCTAAACCACCATGCAGCCCACATCTGGGAGACATCTCTGTGTTGCAGCCTGTGTGAGAGACTGCAGGAACCCACCATGTGGGTTAGCTCATTGTGCGCTGGAAGCAGCCAGGAGATGTGTCACTGTACCGTGTAGACGAATTTCTAAATGGTCTTATTAAATAAAAAACACAGAGCCAAATATAGGGGTGAAAGCCTTAGAAAGATCAGGGAAATAAGGAGAGCCACCAGCCAACCTTCCAACTCTGCATCTCCCAAATGCGAGCTACTTCCTGTCTACCCACTCCCATATGCCTTGCTGTTCTGCCATCTGATTTACTCTGTCCAGCTACAACACTTCCTCTTCCTACACAGATCTGTCACTTTCTATCTGTACAGACCTCCAGATACCCATAGTTAACTAATGTTGGAATTAAGGCATGTGCCACCACACCTGGCTCTGTGTCCAGTGTGGCCTTGAACACACAGAGATCCTGCCTGCTAAGTGATAGGATTAAGGGCATGTGCTACTACTGCCTGACTTCTTTGTTTACTTTTAATGGCTAGCTTTTTGCCTCTGATCTCCAGGCAAACTTTATTTATTAAAGCACAAATAAAATATCACCACATTTCAGCACAAATAAAATATCACCATATTTCTCCCTTTTTTTGTCCAATAAAAAAATTTTAAAAAATTTTAAAAAGTTATAGCTAATATAAGAAAAACTATATACAATAAGTATAAAAACTACATATAATATATACAAGCAACAAATATATCAACAATGTCTAGTCCATTTGCATTTGACAAATTCAGAGAAAATATTCCATTATCTATCCTATTTTGGTGAGTTCAAAATGTACCTAATTTATTTTCTATCCTAACTTATATTACCAACAGAAAACTATCTTATGATGTTTTTCAAACTTACACACTTAACACCTCTTAGTGAATTTCTTTTCTGAAATTCTTAACATATCTCCAACTCCCTCTGAGACCTGAGAAGGAAATAATATTACCTAGTAAAACAGGAAGTGCAAACAAGCAACTTCCAAAAAATAAGTTATGACAGTTTCACCTGAGGTTTCTCTGCACTTTGGGGCATCATCTTTGGCCTGCAGGCTTAATGTATCTAACAGACTCACTTGTGAAGTAGGATACATGCAAGGTCTACAGCTTGACCTCACATTTGGTACAAGTATTCCATGTACCAGATAAACTTGAATTCTAAATTCTGGAAATTGATAGTGTTTTTGGAATTCAGCTTCCCATTCTTCTTGGCCTGTGGCTGGCTTCATCTCCTTTATTAAATGCCAGTCTACCATTGAGAGGTTAGACTCTGTCAACCTAGTTACTCCTCCAAGAATAACTGTTTCAGTTACTGTTCCACTGCAGTACCACAGCTATCATGAGAGACACGAGACTTTGAAGTTGTGTCTGGCTCTATTTTTGTATGTGTAGAACCTTTTTCTAAGCTTTCTCAGGCTTTATGTGGATATACGTGTGTAGCATGAATCTTAAAGAGTCTTATTAATAAAATCAAACCTGAGGCCAGTTATTGGGGTGAATACTGGAAGATCAGAGAAACAGAACAAGCCACAGCTTTCTAAGGTCGCCAGTTCCTCAGACTGGAAGCTTCTGAGTCCTCATCCAAATGAATATCAGCTGAACTGTGCTGCTCAAAGCTTAAAAGCTTAATCAGCCAAATGCTTAACCAGCCAAATGCTGCTAGTTTCTGATCTTCATGCCTTATATATCTTTCTGCTTTCTGCCATCACTCCCTGGGACTAAAGGCTCACTTCTTGGGATTAAAGGCATGTGTCACCATGCCTGGCTGTTTCCAATGTGGCCTTGAACTCACAGAGATCCAGAGGGATTTCTGCCTCTGGAATGCTAGGATTAAAGGCATGTGCTACCACTGCCTATCCTCTATGTTTAATATTGTGGCTGTCCTGTTCTCTGACCCCAGATAAGTTTATTAGCATGCACAATATTTTTGGGAACACAATACCACCACATACGTGGACCCACATTGGGTGCCATTTGTAGATGGAGAATTCCTGTGCCAGCAGCAGCCATAGACATTTATTTCCTGCCTGCCAGTTCTCAAATTACCACTCATGGTGTCTTAATATTAATTGTCAATGCTAAGTCAATAGCTCAGACTTATTACTAACTAGCTCTTACAACTTAAATTAACCCATTTTTATTCATCTATGTATTGCTATGTGGCTCATGGTTTTACCTATCCTCAAGCATGTCTTACTCCCTCTGTGTCTCCTGTTGACTCCACTGACTCCACCTTTCTTCCTCCCAACATTCTCAGTTTGGCTTTCCAGCCTATACTTCCATCCTGGCTACTGACAGTCATTTCTTTATTAACCAGTGGGATATATATATATATATATATATATATATATATATATATATGTATGTATATATATATATATATTCACAGTATACAGAAGAATAATTCCTCAGCAGTCAGCTATACATCTAAAAGAGGATTAATATCCAATATATATATAAAGAACTAAAAAAAAAATAAAAAATCTTACCTATCAAAAAAATGGTTCTGGGACTTCAATACAAAAAAGAAAATAATCTGATGTTGAGAATAACATTATACATTTTTCAAAATAGCATACAAACTTCTGCTAGATACATGAAAAATTGAAAATATATACAGATAGTTATCAGGTACATGAAAATAGTCATGGTGAAAACGAACATCAAAACTAGTGACCTGTCACCCCACTACAGAATAAATAGCTCTATAATTCTCTACCTTATTCCATCAAGACAAGACCGCTCTCTGAACTGTAACTCACTATTTTTTTTGCCTAGGCTAGTAGCCAACAAGCCCCAAGGATCCTTCTGTCTCCACCTTCCATAGTACTGAGGTCAGAAATGGGCACAGCTACGTGTAAATTTAAACTCATATCCTTGTGTCTATACATCAAGTGCTCTTACCCAATGAGCTATCATCTCAGCCTCAAGCATTTAAAGCAAATAATATAGGTCTCCTAGAGGATCTAGAAGATATGTGGGATCTCTCTCTCTCTCTCTCTCTCTCTATATATATATATATATATATATATATATATATATATATATATTCAAATTATTAAACATTTAATGATAAAATTAAAGAAGTTCTACTCTCTTGCTAAAATCGCTTTAAATTTTTCTCATTGTCCTTGAACTTAAATCCAACCTTTAGATAAAGGTCTTATTGGCTCCTGTGTAGTTTTCAACTGTGTGTCCTCACTCTAATTACTATAACCAACCTTTCTGATCTCTGTTTACCTCCTTAAACATGACAACTTCCATGATTATTCAAACTCACCTATTCCCTACTCTGATATAACTCTGATACCTCATCAAACTTGCCTGTTTAATTGTTGTCTATATATGTACTACCAAAACATATGCTCTTGTCTCTTTCTTAAAGATTTGTTTATTTGTTTGCTTGTTTGTTTGTTTTTGTTTTTTGAGACAGGGTTTCTCTTTGTAACAGCTCTAGCTGTATTGGAACTCATGCTGTAAAACAGACTGTTCTCAAACTCACAGAGATTTGCCTACTTCTGGCTCCCAAGTGCTGGAATTAAAGGCATGTGCCACCATTGCCTAGTTAAAGATTTAGCTTTTAAAAAATGAAATGGATAAATGTGTTCAAGTCTAGGCATAACTAAACACAATAAAGTTGTTGACTTTTGAGTCATTAACAAACAAAAGGTGAAGTTTTGAAATTATAGCAAAAGAATGTGGAATGATACTTTAAGGTGTCTGGTGTAGGACCAACAAGAAAAGTTACAAGATATAAGCAAAGGGATAAACTATGAACTGCACGGAGTTTAGAAGATGGAAAGAGGGCTTTAAGGCAAGGTATACAGAAACATAGGTGAACGAATTCAGGCAAAGGAAAAACAAGAAAAGTGAAATCATGGCAGCCAAAAGAAACAAAATTGATGTTTGCAGGAACTGAATTTCAAAGTCAGGATGTGATGAGTGGCATTACTTCAAGCTTATTCACAGACCCTACTCACAGATACAAGTAAAAGAAAAATGGGGAACTGAGGACAGTAAGTAGAGGCTTGTCATTCAAAAGCTTCTGTTCAGTTCCCAGCTTCCTGAAGAACCACCATACTGATTTCCTTAGTGGCTGTATAAGTGCATTCCCATCAGCAATGGATGAGTAGTCCCCTTATTCCACATCCTTACCAACATGAAATGTCACTTGTTTTATTGATCTTAGCCATTCTTACTGGTGTAAGATGAAATCTTAAAATAGTTTTGATTTGCTTTTCCCTGATGACTCCAGATGCTGAATATTCAAGTTTCTTGACCATTTTAGTTTCCTCTTTTGAAAATTCTCTGTTTAGTTCTGTATCCCATGTTTAAATGAAATTTTTTCCTGATGTTCAGAATTTGAGTTCTTTATGTATTTTGGATATAAGCCCTCTATTGTATATGTAGTCAGTAAAAAAAAAATATATTTTTCCATTCTGTAGGCTACCACTTTGTCTAAATGGTTGTATCTTTTACTGTAAGAAGCTATTAAGTTTTGTGGGGTTCTATTTATTAATTGCTGTTTTCAATGTCTATGCTATTAGTGTTCTGTTCAGAAAATATGTTCCCGTGCCAACAAGTTAAACACTATTTCTCACTTTCTAGTCTATCAGAGTCAGTGATTTTGCCCTTATCCCTTGGGCACATACCCAAAGAATGCTCCATCCTGTTCTGGAGATATACAGTCAATCATGTACATTGTTGCTCTAATCACAAATAACCAGAAATTAGAAACAACCTATATGTCCATTAATGAATGAATGGATAAAGAAAATGTGGTACATTTACACAATGGAATACTACTAAACAATTTTTAAAAATTAAACGATGAAATTATCAAGTTAATGGATGGAACTAGAAAAAAAAATTATCCTGAGTGAGGCAACTCAGAGAGACCAAAATGGTATGTACTTGATAATGTATGGATATTAGCTGTTAATTCATTGATAATTAAGCTACAATCCATATAACCATGGGGTTAAGTATAGAGTAAGGTACTGGCGAGAGGAATGGCTCTCCCCAGGAAGGGGAAATAGAATAGATACTTATGTATGGACTGGAGGGGGAGTGGAATAGGATTATCAAATGAGAAGGGGAAGGGAAGAGGGGATAAAGGGAGAGATTATGGGGAGGGACATCTAAATCTAAGGGCCATTTGAGGTATTCTATGGAAACCTAACACAATAAAAGCTTCCTAATATATATGTATATGCATACAATATGAAGGCAATTTTAATGAAATAGCCAAATATCTGGGGAGATAGAACCCCAGCTGAACTTACTCTGAACCAAATAAAGAGTTCAGTGTTGAGAATGAGTTACACCTAACTGAATAGTTGGCCAAAGCTGTTCCATGGAAATCCCCAAACAATCCAGGCTATTGCCAAGGCTTTTTGTTGCTCTCCACCAGCTGACAGCAAGGCCCTACTCTGAAGACAATACCCACACAACTCACTGAACACCGAGAGGTTGAGCTGGTGCTCATTTAGAGCCTTCGCCACTACTAACTGGTGTTGTGGTGTTGGAAGGCACTCTGCACACTACCAAAGGAGAAAGGTAAACACCAACCTGGCTTCCTTTTGATCTACAATGGTGACCCATCTGCAAGATAAGCTGGTACAATGGTGGTACAAAGCTTATGGGGGTAACCAATAAATATCTGATTTGATTTAAGGCCCACTCCATGAGCTAGAACCCATACCGGATGATACTGGGATAGAGTGTCCAAAAACCTGAGACTGGATAGGCCAGGAACTTAGGGGGAAACTAAATACTACTATTCTTCTAAAGGAATGTATCGATAACATCACTCAGAATGACCTTCTGCTATACTCTTAGATCAGTGCCTTGGTCAACCACCATCAGAGAAGATTCCTCCTGCAGTAGACGGAAAGAAATACAGAAACCCACAGACAGATATTTTATAGAGAGTGAAACCTTGTAACACTCAACCCTGAATGGGATCAAATCTCCCCTCACTGCTCAAGGAACTCTGGAAGTAGAGTGGGTGTATGTAAGAATAGAGGGGATAGAAGACACCAAGAAATCAAGGCTTCTAAACACAAAACAACTGATATCCATTGAACTAAGAGACTCTGGCAGCATGTGTTCTGTTCCAGATGGGGATCTACAGCTGAGAGGAGAAGTAGACGTATGCCCCATCCCTAACCCAGAAACTATCTCCAGTTGATAACCACTTGCTAATGAAAAATTAGTTTTCTCCAAGGGAATCTCACTGGAATAAACAAACCCTTCTTAAGTGTAGGCTGCAAGCCCTGCAGTAGATGGCCAGCATAAAATCAACTCAGTGGCATCTTTGGAGGTTCTTTGACTTCTAATGTTGAGTTAGAGGTCAAGGCTTTTTTTTTTTTTTTTTAACCTTACAGGTCCTTTGTGTATATGTTATGGCTGCTGGCTTTGTGGAATTTTTTTTTTTTGAGACAGGGTTTCTCTGTGTAGCTTTGCGCCTTTCCTGGAACTCACTTTGTAGCCCAGGCTGGCCTCGAACTCACAGAGATCTGCCTGGCTCTGCCTCCCGAGTGCTGGGATTAAAGGCGTGCGCCACCACTGCCCGGCTGCTTTGTGGAATTTTAATGAAATTTCTGTGTGTGAAAGTGTGTGTCTCTGTGTCCATATGTGTTTCTTGTGCTTTTTCTTTGGCTTTTATATTGTTTTATTGTTTTGACCTATTCATATGTGTTTTGTTTGTTTATTTGTTGTACTTTTAAGATAAGATTTCTCTGTGTAGCCCTGGCTATCCTGGAACTAGTTCTGTAGTCCAGTCTGGCCTGGATCTCCTTGCCTCTGCCTCCAGAGTGCTGGGATTAAAGGCTACCAGAGCTTGGCAGACTGTTTTCTAAGAAAAGACAGAAAGGATATGTATCTGGAAGGGAGAGAAGAGGAGGAGGAACTGGGAGGAATGAGGGAAGGGGAATAAAAGAGGGGATAAGCTTCTGTTCAAATATAAATGTATGTTAGTCTGTAAATAATTTGGAAATAATTGTTTTAGTGTGCACAATAGTTTGAGTGGTTTTGTGTGTGTGTGTTCCGAGTTGTTTGTTGTAATTGCAGACTCCCTAGGATGGCAGTACTAGAAGGCAGTGTAAATCTTTGAGAGGTGAGGTCTGGTGGAAGGTCATAGACTATATATTCTCTAGAATTCTTGAATTCTCTTTAGAGACCTGTTATAAAGGAGCAAACAGAACACACACACCCCACCCCACCCCCACCCACCACCCCACCCACCCCCACCCCTGTCCAGTTCCCTCTGCTACCTAGATGGAAACATGACCCCAAGCACCAACATTTTCTCCTGCTGTCGCCCTCTGCTGTTCACCGTGAGATTCTCGCCCTATCTGAGTCAGTTCTGCCCTGCCATCAACTTCTTTCTTCATAAATAGGCTACATCCGCTGTTTCATGATAATAATGAAAACAAAAAAAACAACAAAAAAAAACTGGTCAGTGAAATATGAAAGTGATTTAGCAACTTTAAATTCTGCAAAGGATGTGTTCCCATGTATACCAGAAGGGATGGTAATCAGAGAAAAGGTAGAATTAACCTTGGAAGGGAAGCAGTACAACGGTTGGAAAGTTGAACAAACTGTAAGGCATGAACAAAAGACTAGGTGAGCATAGACTTCTACAGACCCGGTGTTGAGAACTCCTGTCTCAGCCTCAGCATAGAAGGAAATACTAACGCAATGTGAAGAGGACAGAGGTACAGGGCACTCTATGGTAAAATCCCTGAAGGTCTATGATGCTGCCATGCTAGTTACCAACAACACAACATCAACACTGAAAATGTGTGGCTTTAAGATTAGTGGCAGTAACCAGGGGCACGGCACCAGGAGAGCAGATTCTCCCTGTCACTTAGCAACATGATACCTTCAACTAAAGACTTTTTGCAGGAGAAAGGTCACTTTGGCCTTGATGAAATTTTCAGAAAGATTTTAAAAAAGATTATCTTTGTAAGAATAGGCTTAAGTTCTCTAATGAAAGAAATATATGGTGACTAACTTAAGCTGATACAAGAAAACACAAGAAAGGATTTTTTAAATTATATGTGTGTGTGTTTTTATTAGTTCTTTGAGAATTTCATACAACACATTTTTTATCATATATGCTGTCCCAAACTTTTAAGAGTATATAAGCAATCTCTCAGACTCTAGCAATGTTCTTTGGTGAGATGCTGCCCAAGTCAGCTGATCATCTCATATTATCTAATTCTTGCTGCTGGTCTGGTTCTTCTATCTCTCTTGCAGGAGTGTTGGCAGAATAAAGATCCTGAGTATCACAGAGTTATCAGTGCTCACTTATGAAGTGCATCAAAGCCCTAAAGGAAATGTCACTCCTGAGGAAGCTGGATAACCAGGACCCGGGGACCACAGAGCATAGCAAATACCTATAATTAACATGAGCTATTTTTGTAGAATACAGCCCTCTGCCCATAACACTCACTGTCCTCAATACAGCAACTGTGACTGCTTGCAAGAGACCTCAAGTTCAAGGGCCTTTTTAATACTCTCTAACAGAATATAGTGGTGAGGAGTGTTGTTGGAACTCCATCTGAGATTCCAGCCACTTGCTTCTGTTCCTCCTAGGCAGCTGCATGATTCGGCACTAACTGCGCATTGCCTCGTGGTCTTGAAGATGCTAGAATGTGCTGATTGTGAAATACTAGCAAAAGGTAGATCACTACAACTATGGGGAAGTCATCCATACTGGGGTGAGACTATTCAGTGGTGTGATTGCTCTGGGATCTACTATGTTCCTGTAAGCAATCTATTACCTGTGCTCTGTTAAGTAATCCCAGTAAATTTATTGGCATTCTAAAGCTAAACACCGATGGAATCATACTTTGCATTGTGGTTGGTGTCCTATCCTAGGAGAGCAGAAGGAGCAGAGATTTAACACAATAGCTATCCACTGGGGAAATAAATATTTTGATTTAGCAATAACTCTTGTCTCTTTACATTTTTTTCATTTCATTTTTTTGGTTATTCCCTATGTATCAAGCCCTAGATACAGTGTTATTGAAGTAAGTACTATACAATTGCTTATATCTGGCATTTTCTATTTAAATGTAACTCAGAATGTTTCAGCATAGCATACTATTACAAGATAGTTTTGTAAAAAGTTTAAAACTACTATAAAATGCTCATTGTAAAGCATAGATAATTCCTGCATTTGTAATGAGATTTTAATGTTAAAGAAAAAATTTGCGTTTACTATAAATAGTATTTATTATTTATCTAGAGATAGTACTACTCGTTTTTACTTTGATTAAAAAAAATTTATTTTTTTAATTTATGTGATTTAGAAATTATGTATTTGTAAAATAAAAAAAGTATTGGAACTTGTTTACAATTCTTTTTTTATAGTATTTTTATTTTATAATTAACTTAATTTCACATATCAGCCACGGATTCCCCCCCTCACCTCCCCACCCCACCCCCCGTCCTCCCTCCTCCTACCCCCAGTCCTCCCTCCCAATCCACCCCCCACTCCCACCTCCTCCAAGGCAAGGTCTAACCTGGGGACTCAGCCCAGCCTGGCAGACTCAGCCAAGGCAAGTCCAGTCTCCTCCTCCCTACACCAAGGCTGAGCAAAGTGTCTCAGCATAGACCCCAGGATCCACAAAGTCAGCTCGTGCACCAAGGACAGGTCCTGACTCCACTGCCTGGTGGCCTCCCAAACAGTTCAAGCTAATCAACTGTCTCACTTATCCAGAAGGCCTGGTCCAGTTCCATGGGGGTTCCTCCGCCATTGGTTCACAGTTCATGCATTTCCACTACTTTGGCTATTTGTCCCTGCAATTCTTACTGAAGAAAAATATCTGAGGTAGATTTACATAGATCAAATTCTGTATCTTTATTGGCTACAGATTACAAAATTTCCTTACAAAAGTATTGTACCAGATTTGCGTAGTGTATGAATGGTTCTTACAAATACCTTCAGTGATCATGACCAAGAAATCAAATGAATAATAAAAAGCAAACAGTAGTGTGTCAGCATGTTGATGAAGTTTAAAATTACCACGAGGACTTCCTCTGGTGCTCTTTAGTAACAGGATTAGTCTCAGGAGCAACCACCATCAATCTTAAGGGTAGAAAAGTGGAATACAAGGATATTGGTTACCCTTCTCAATGCTGTCATCAAATACCCGCTAGGTCTAATAGTCATTTACTTCACTCACAGTTTCAGAGGGCTTTGGGCCACAGTCACTTGACTCCACATCTCTGGGCCCAAATGAGGCAGTGGTACTGTGGTACAAGGCTATGTGGCAGAAGTTGAAACAGGAAGCACACAGCAATAGAAAGGTACTGTGGATACTATTACCTTTACCTGAAGAGCCATTACAGTGACCTGAATCCCAAAGCCAGGTAGTCCTGAGGTTTATTCAACCTGCAAAGTAGCACCAGCAGATGGGATCCAACTCTTCAATACATGAGCCTTTGAGAGGAGCACTTCATATCTAAACCACGGCAGTAAGTTTATCAGCTCTCTGCTTCCTTCATGGGGAAACCTTGGTGATGTTGGCTGCAGACCTTCAGAGTAGTCCCAGTCATACTCAGCCCACAAATGAAGGGACCTCCACTAAGTAACAAGGTCTGCGTTGCCTTCCCCCTCTTTTCAGCCTTACTTTCTTACTCGATCATCATGCTTCTGGGGCTTACTTACATAACCTTGCTATAGGGCCTGCTTTTTTGAAAACCTAAGGTAGGAAATCATGTTAGAAAATGTGAATTGCAAATCTTACTGCCATTTTTTCCTTCAGTTTATAACCAAGGAAATGAAAACACATATTTGAAGATTCCTAGCAGTTAATTGAGCCACGGTACTATATTCTAGCACCACACTGAACATATTATCAGGACTAAGCTATTTAAATCTTACAAGCAGTGCTAAAAGCAATATAGAATTATGAGCACATAATTCCCTCAACTACCAATCCAACTAATTAGTTCCTACTGCAGGAAGGAAGACAGACCTCTGTGGAGTTTCAGAATAATGGGATAGATAGACATAAAAAAGAAACCCACAAAACTTAAATGATTTTTTTTATTGCCAGACTGAGAAGAATTAAAGGAGGTAAAGTACAGAGGCATTATTGCCATGTGTGGAGGACACTTTCCTGAAGAAGAGTCTCGTGGACTTTAATTAATACTGTGGAGATTTTTATCAGTTTAAAAGAAGAAGGAATGCATTGCAAGGAAAGACAATGATTGTAGCAAATGTCTGATAATGGGAGGTTAGCATTCCTGGGAAAGCGGGAGACTGTGATGGACTGATGTGGACTTGGATGTGAATGGACTGTGACAAGCAAGGAGAAAGGTAGCCTGTTGAATCATGGCAAACTTTTTGAACTGTGAACGACTTGGGATTTCACAACAATAATAATTTGAAGTCACTGGAAGGTCTCAAGCAGCAGGTGGGCCTTCACAATTCCCTGAACATTTCAGTTATGGGTAAAGCTTTTTGCTGAACATTAGAAAAATGATGCTTCAGGACATCCAATAAGGGATGTAAACTGGCATTTAGAGAATATGTATGGGCTCCTAATATTGGTTCTCAATGTATTGCCTCACTCTGAGGTTAACAGAAATAACTATCAAAAAATAATTAGACCCCCCCCCATCTCTACGGCCACCAGCTGGCAAGGGAGCAGACCCTCCCCTTGATCAGCTGCCACACTGGGGAAAGTGAGCCCTTCACCTCGTCAGGGAAGCACAGTGGAGCTGAACCTGTTGACTTGGGCACGGGTGAGCAGCTGGAGAACATGAACATGAACATGAGAGATCTGGCTCCAGCCAACATGTGCCATATGGTGGTATGGGTGGGGGAAAGATCCTCTCCCACCCCTAGCCTGTGGCAGGTGGTGGGAGAGCTCCCCCAAAGGCCATAAGAGTGAGAGATCTGTCCCTTCCCCTCACCAGCTGCAACAATCGGGAGAGTGGCCCCTGCACCTCTCCTGAGCAACAAAGTAAAATTCGCCCTGATGATGTAGATGTGGGAGAGCTGACCCTGAGGGCATGAAAGCAGGAGAACTGTCTCTGCCCCTTGCTCATCTGCAAGGAGTGAGCTAGTCAGGGCAATGCTGGAGAGCTTGTCCTGGTGGTGAAGATGGGGAAGAGATGGAGGGCTAACCAACCCTGCAACTACTGAGGCCCAGAGCCAGTGTTATAATTTGACCCACCCTAACATCGACCCCATTTATGATCTGCTGGAGCATGTGAAGGGACCTGACCTACAGACCTAAAGCTACAGAATCTCCGTGACACAGGGTAACAACAAGATAACCAAGAGGAGTCCCAGTTAGGGCCCAGTGTCCATAGTGTAGCTGAAACCAGAGGCCTTGAACCAAACCAATGACTCTTTGTAACCAACACTAGCAAGTAAATATATAGAGATAAAGGTGTTTACTGTGTTATTCACTGTGTCACACTACAGCTTCAGTGACAAGATTGATTTCCACCCCCTTTTTTTCTTTTCAATTTTATTTTTTATTATTTTGGGGAAGAGGTTGCAAGGGCAGAGGGCAGATACGAGGAAATGCATGGGATTGAGATGCATGATGTGAAAGACACAAAAAATAAATAAAAAGAAAGTTAAAAACATGATTGGACTTCTAGGAGGATCTTCCAGAACCACAGTAGAACGATAGTATCGTGGCTTTTCCCATGATCAGATGCTGTGGAGTCTATAGGTTCCACAGAATTCTGTGTCCATCACAGGTCTATGCCAAGGAGTGTCATAGATTCTCTGATTTCGTCCTTCTTAGTCCTTGTAGATAGCTTCTAATGTCTGCTTACAACAACTGTCAAGGCAAATATAGGTGTCTGTGAGCATACCAGCTCCTAAACTAGATAGCGGAGGGTTTTATAGACAAAGCTTGACAGCCTTACTGTTGTGTGTGTGTGTGCTGGGGAGGAAAAATCAACCAGTTAAGAATGCAACTTGAGATTTATAAGCTCTTATGTTCTATAAAACCCTACCTTTGAGTACTGATATCATCCTTCACCGCCTGTCCTTTAAGCCCAGAATTCTGGTCCCGGGATATTTAACATGCCTCTGTATATTTGATTTCTCATGCCCTGCAAGCCTTTAGCCTGACTGCTTTCTCTTCTCTAATGCATCTGACCACATTCTCCTCTTTGTCAGTCACTAATTTGACTCTTACTTTTTTTTTGTCCCGACAAAGTTAATATTCTTAACCATCCCCATTCATATTTTTCTAACCTCCAGAAGAGTGATATTTGAGCTCATAGCCTCAAAGGACAAGATGGTAGTAGAAGAATGTGTAACTCATCTAAAATGTCTCTACCAGAAGGTGGGGAATGGGAGATATAGGGGAATACTGAGAAGGTAAGAGCAAAGAGAAAGAGTGATGATGGTCTCTCACTCACACTGGGGCAGCAGAAGGATGAATCCATATTCGGAGCCCGCTTGTGGTATACTCATTGTTGACTGAACCCTGGCATCATCATAATGGGAGCTATGGCAAGTGAAGAGTGGGAGAGAAGATAAACAAGGCAAAAGATAGGATGCAAACCTTTTCCACAACGTTCTGAGATTTGTAACTACAAGTTGGGAAAAACAGATGGCCAAAGGATTCAAGAATGCTTTGGTCTCTCCTTACTTACTGGGAGTTGATATGGGACAGTGTGATGGCCTCAACCTAATGTGGCACTGAATACCCATATATTGAAATTCCAAGCTATACTGTGGTACCTATAACTGTTGACAGTTTTGAAAATAATTAGGTTATGAGGATAGTAATGTCAAAAATAGCATCAGTATTCACACTAAAGACACATAAGAGAACTTGGCTTTCTATCTGAGTTGACACTGAGAAGATGCCACCTATGGAGTAGAAAGTCAAACTTACCAGACACCAAATGTACCAGTGTTTTGATGTTGAACTATTCACCTCCCAAATAGTGTGAAATAAGTCTGGTATTTACATGCTTTGAAGCCTCTGGCATTTTGTTTTAACAATCTAGGATCAGCTCATCAGATTTGAGGAAACCCAAATCAGACAGTGACTTAAGACTTTAAGGTGACTTTCAGACTACTAAATTGAGGAAGCCAATCAGTGAAAATTACTTTGGATTCTATAAAAGTATATGCAGCTCTGGCAGGACCAAAGAGGACTGTGTGAATAGGTCTCAGACTTCAACTCTCCCTCCTGTGGGACAAGGCCTCTGGCCTCAGTAGCCAGATTATAGACTTCTATGGTCTCAGAGGTTGCTTTATGCCTGTGGTTCTGATCAGGTAGTATACAGACTCTAGGGGCTCTGATGTTTAGACTCATGCCCAAACAGAGTCACAGAATCTAAAGATGCACCAGGGTTTCAAACCATGGCTATGAAAGACAGACTATATAGAATAACCTGTTGATGTTGGTTTTCTAAATGATCAGATTGTCAAACTGCCTTCTAAATAATTGTGTTTATATTCATAGATGTGTTCTTCTACAAACCTTGACAAACCTTCCACAAACCAGAGAAGTTCCTTAATACAGTGGAGGAGTGGGTAATTCAGAAATATATTGTTATTCAAAGTGTAAAGAATAGTGCCTATGAGTGTTAAGCTATAGAAGGAACATCTATTGAGGCAAGTAAGGCAGAAAGCACTGGGCCACACCTTAAGCAAACAAAGGGCTGTGACATGCCCAGAGAGCACTCTGACCAGAGGAAACCTGACCCATAAATTCCAAACTGGATAGTGATGACAAGCAGCCAAGAAATACCAAGAATCCAGCAAAACAGAACATCATTTAACAAATATAAAAGAAACATGAAACACCTTTCTATAATAACCTTAAGTGTAAATGGCCTCAACTGATCACTAAAAAGAAGTAGACTCATGAGATGGATTAGAAAACAAGAACCATCTGTATGTTGACTCCAAGAGACTTAGATAGCAAAGGTATCAAATAAACTCAGTATCAAAAGAAAGAAAACAAATTACCAAGTAAATAGGAGCCATAGACCTACAGGCATAACTATCCATACAACTGATAAAGAAGGCTTAAAATCAAAAATAAGAAATGATAAAGAGGAACAGCTCATATTAATAAGGGAAAAGCTCATAACAAAGATATAATTGTAAACATTTATCCACCAAGTATGAGTCACCAGTTTCATAGAGGAAACACTAAAAGGCATAAACTACCATGTAGTTCCTGACATAGTATTAGTGAGGACTTCATGCTTAGATAAGGTTTTCAAACTAAAATAAACCAAGGAACTTCAGAACAAAAATACACCATGGGTCAATTGGGCTTAAGATATATAGAAAATCGAGCTGGAGTGATAGCTCAGCCGTTAAAGGCTAGGCTCACAACCAAAAATATAAGATATATAGAAAATCCCACCCAATTTTCTAAGAAAGCGTCATATTGCTTTCCAAAGTGGCTGTACAAGTTTGCATTCCCACCAACAGTGGAGGAGAGTTCCCCTTGCTCCACATCCTCTCCAGCATAACCTATCTTCAGTGTTTTTGATCTTAGCCATTCTGATGGGTGTAAGACGGTATCTCAGAGTCATTTTGATTTGCATTTCCCTGATGATTAGGGATGTTGAGCAATTCCTTAAATGTCTTTCAGCCATTTGAGCTTCCTCTGTTGAGAATTCTCTGTTTAGCTCTATAGCCCATTTCTTAATTGGACTGTTGGGGCATTTTGATGTCTAATTTCTTGAGTTCTTTATATATTCTGGATATCAGCCCTCTGTCAGATGTGGGGTTGGTGAAGATCTTTTCCCATTCTGTAGGCTGTTGCTTTGTCTTGTTGACCATGTCCTTTGCTCTACAAAAGCTTCTCAGTTTTAAGAGGTCCCATTGATTAATTGATTCTCTCAGTGTCTGTGCTACTGGTGTTATATTAAGGAAGTGATCTCCGGTGCCAGTGTGTTCAAGACTACTTCCTACTTTCTCTTCTATAAGGTTTAGAGTAATTGGATTTATGTTGAGGTCACTCTTGGGCATATACTCAAGGAATGCTCAATCATACCACAAGGGCACTTGCTCAGCTATGTTCATATCAGCATCGTTTGTAATAGCCAGAACCTGGAAACAACCTAGATGCCCTTCAACTGAAGAATGGATAAATAAAATGTGGTACATATACACAATGGAGTACTGCCCAACAGAGAAAAACAATGACATCATGAGGTTTGCAAGCAAATGGGTGGATCTAGAAAAAATCATCCTGAGTGAGGTAACCCAGACTCAGAAAGACAAACATGGTATGTACTCACTCATAGGTGGATACTAGATGTAAAGCAAAGGATGACTACACTGCTATTCACAACTCCAGGGAGGCTACCTAGTAAAGAGGACCCTAAGAAAGATACAGGGTTTGCCCAACGACAGAGAAATGGATGAGATCTACATGAGCAAACTGGACGTGAGGCGGGTAATGAAGGGCAAGAGTCAGGGGGAAAGAGAGCTTAGGGGAATGGGAGATCCCAGCTGGATCAAGAACAGAGGGAGAATAAGGAAAGAGATACCATGACAAATGAAGACCCCATGGGAATAGGAAAAAGCAAAGTGCTAGAGAGGTCCCCAGAAATCCACAAGATACCTCCACAATAGACTACCATCAATGGTCAAGAAAAAGCCTGAACTGACCTACTTTGGTGATGGATGGCTGAACATCCTAACTATCATGATAGAACTCTCATCCAATGACTGATGGAAGCAGATGCAGAGAGCCATGGCCAGGCCCCCAGTGGAGCTCCAGGAGTCCAATTGGCGAGAGAGAGGAGGAAATATATGAACAAGAGATATTGAGACCATGATTGGAAAAAGCACAGTGGCAAATAGCCAAACTAGTGGAAACGCATGAACTGTGGACCAATAGCTGAGGGACCCCAATAGAACTGGACCAGGCCCTCTGCATAAGTGAGACAGTTGATTAGCTTGAACTATTTAGGAGGCCCCCAGGCAGTGGAGTCAGCACCTGTCCTTAGTACATGAGCTGGCTGTTTGGAGCCTGGGGCCTATGCTGGGACACTTTGCTCAGGCTAGGTGAAGGGAGGAGGGGACTGGACCTGCCTCAACTGAATCTACCAGGCTGAGCTGAATCCCCAGGGGAGTTCTTGCCTTGGAGGAGGTGGGAATGGGGGTTGGATTGGGGAGATGGTGGGGGGAGTGTGGGAGGAGGAAGGACAGGGGAATCCGTGGCTGATATGTAAAATTAAATTAATTATATAATTTAAAAAAAAATACAAAAAAAAGAAAATGCCACCCAAAAGATAGGCAATACACATTTTTTAGGAGCACAGAGAACCCTGTCCAAATTGATCATATAGGATACAAATCAATTGTTTTTCTTGTGTCCTATCAGATCATAATACAATAAAAGTATAAATAGAAAAACTACAGAAATCTAAAAGAAAATACTTAGGGAGTAAACAATACATTTTTGAATGAATAGTGTGTCATGAACGACATCAGAGAGTACATTCAAAACCAGAAGTTCTTGGATACAGCCAAGGTAGTCCTAAGAAGAAACTTTATAGCCATTACTACTTATATTAAACAAATATGAGGGATATCAAATAAACAACCTAATGATGATGTGAGTAGAACTCTCAAAAAATAAAAGCAAAAGCAAAAGCAAACTAAAAATGAGACAAAACAAGAAGCCACTCTATAAATATAACATAATAAGGAAATCATAATAGAAACATGGTGTTGGGAAAAAGGAAGAGAAGTATTAAAGATGTATTTTAATAAAATCTGTTCTAGATTTTGTTGATATTAGAACCATTGAAAAGAAAAAATAGAACTGAATTATGTTTCTTAGGAATGATTTTAGGCTCAAAAGAGATAACTATGTTAACATTTCACATGCACATTATTCTATAATATTTATAAAATGTGTTGGCACACACCATTATTCTTATCAGTATCTTACATATTGTGAATATTCAATGGCGCTGGTTGAGTTGTTTTATATCATGTTTGCAAAAAACAACTCCAGTAAGTACTTCACACACCCACACATATAAAGCTTTCTAACCTCCTGTATTTTTTATAATGCTACTTTTGACTTCTGCTAATTTGTTCAATTTCTTATTACTTTGCAGCTCTCTGGAAGTCATTGGGGAACAAAACACTGGAATAAATATCCCAGTGTCATCTAACCTTATGAGGTTCACGTCCTGAGTGATTTGATTACTTTAGCTATTCCACAGAGTTACAAAGAAAATAATGGCAACTGTTAAACAGTTTGAGGTTTTTTGTTGTTTTTTTTTTTCTAGTCAAGCATCATTTCTTACCTGAGGATCCCAAATATTATAACACCCCTTTAAGACATATTTTAGCAAACGGTACTGTACATGCATGTGTACACATGAGAATTTTATCATGGTTACAAGTTCCATTCTTGTAATATTGCAAGAATTTCTCTGTTTTGCTTCTCTCATCATCATCATAAGCCAAGACTGCTATTTAATTCAGTTATAAGACAAAAGGGAGGAAAAGCAGAAAATACCACATGAAATGCTGGCCTTTCATGAAATTCTAGTACTTTATGGTTGTGAATAATTCAGCGGCTAGTTTTGAAAGAGTCATAAATATTATGACAATACCACTACCAAAATGAGTTTATACTGTCTGATTAGTCATATATCATAAGTTAATAGTTATATAAAAATGAACCAAAGATTAGAATGTATTATCCATCTAAGCTTGCAGCCTAGACCAGTGTAATCTAGGATAGAAAGACGTACAGGATGAAAGAAAAGAAGATAGACAGGCAGGTAGGTAGGTAGGGAAGGAGGAAGAGAGGGAAGGAAGGAAAGAAAGAAGGAAGGGAGGGAGAGAAGGAGGGAGGGAGGGAGGAAGGATAGATGAACCTAGGGCTTTGCAAAGATGCAGGGATGTTTAGCATACATAAACTAGATTAAGAAATCAAACAACTAGGATCCTTGCAAAACCTGAGAATTGAAAAACATTAGCATCTTCCTTGGCACAACATGGTTTTCAAATCTATATGACATCGCTTGGCTCCATTTTTAGTCAGCATAATTTTGGCTTCTATTCTTGTGTGGATAACAGCCAAATTTAACTGTCTTCTATGTCCAATCCTCGCATCTTTGTTCAGTTCTTTGACTGAGATTCTGTTTTAAATAGCCTGAAACATTACTGTAAAGAAAGATTTTCCTGTGCAATTTGAGGTACCTTTGTAAAATCATATAGTTATCATCTGAAGCTTTGTTTCCAGTTCAGTGGTTTGAAGAGTGTAGCTTTCTTTCTATCACTTGTTTCAAGATTCCCATGCCTCCTTTCACCAGAAATTGCTTTGATTAATATAATTCTCTTTATGCTATGATTTCTTTTGCTAGTCACTGCCCTCTTTGATGAATGAAAAATGCAGGTGTGAGGTTTCTCAGAAAGGCTAAGCTTGAGACTAATGTGTGCATTCCCTATTTCTACTGCTGCAAATTGTTTTTAAAGCTGATGTTTTACATTGGGTTTATAAAAACCCAAAAGAATCTTTTTTAGGTTCTGGACCTATTTGCCAGCAGACCCCATCTGTAACCTTCTTTTTCCTGAAGATTGGTTTCACTGGCTCCAAGGCAAAATTTTCATCAGTCAGTGGGAAGTGAATTCAAGAGATGAAGGGCAGCAGGTCAAAAGCAGCCGGCCAGTTCCTTTCTTAAGTATCTTGCTCTGTGACTCCTTCTACCATAGTATATCACCAAAAGACACCCATGACTCTGTGACTCTTTTGAGTACCCCATTCAACAATGTTAGTCAATTTTCAATGGAGTTGACCTGTATATTACTTGATTGTTACCAGTCACTGGCCTCAGCTATTCTATCACTAGAGCAATTAATGTTCCAATTAACTTGTCTTCTCTGTAAACTCTTTGGTTTGGTTTTAGGATTAAGTAACCATCGCTGAGCTGACACTCACTGCATAGAACAAGGTGACCTGGAAATCATAGAAATCCAACTATCTCTTTCTCCTGAATGCAAGTATTAAAAATTTGCACCACCGGCCACCATGCTTGGCCTTATAAAAACATTTCAAGTGGTTTACACATTGGTGAATAGATTTCAGTTGAGGAAACATTACTTCTTAGATAAATTTAAGTAAAGAGATTTTTCAGTTTAATTCCTTTTTTCTGGTATGTTCAGAAGATAGTTTTGAAAGCTATTGAATCATTGTCTAGTTACATACTAATCATAAGTGTAAAAAACAAACAAAAATAAAAGCAAACAAACAACAACCACAAAAAGCCCAGGGCTTAAATTATTTCTACAAAAGGTTCTCCATAATGGTCTGACAAATCAAAATAAAATCTGTTATTTATTGATACTTAAGATACTTAGAAGTCTATTGAAAAAACATTGAAACTTTATAAGTTATTCTTTTGTGGTATATAAAAAAGTATTTAACTTTTCTACTTATAAATTAGATTCTATGGCAAATGTTTTCCTTTGAATATTTTTACTCCAGGAAGAATTTGAATAGATAACTATAAACCATGGCAATGAATTCTAATCTAACTATAATTGGATCTGACAACTGATGTATAAAATTAAAAATGACAGGCAAATGAGTATGCCTAGCCAAATCAAATAATAATAAATTAATAATAAATAAAGTAACCAGATCAAGTTCTAGCAATTTTTTGTGACTATTTGTCGTATTGCTAACTCATCTTGAAGTTATCTCTATTACTGTATCACAAAGTGTATTTACATTTTGGAATATGCTCTAAGTGTAATACTCTGAAGTGGTAACAAGAACTATTTTAAAATAATTTGATGTTTCCATACCTGTGTGCTTTCTGCAAAGTATAGACTTTGGCTTCAGTTTTCCATCTGCGTTTCAGCTACAGAATGAGAGGTTGGTATGAAAATCATTTTGTCAGCTTACACATGAACCTCTACACCATTTATACATACATACAGTTGTGTTCTAGAATATGCCTCAGAAGACTTTATTTATATGATTGTTGTGTGAAAGACAGTACTCAGGGACACAGACATAAGATGCAACGCCAAAGCAATGCAAAGAAAATGCCCAGTCTCTATGAAGCAAGCCCCCTTCTGGTCATATTCAGTGCCCCAGACAAACAAAACAATGGAAAGAAGCAAGGATGAGTATTCAAAGTTGATGGACACAAACCCATCAAAACAATTGCTGTGACCTTTTTGATTCTCATATGTGAAGATATACAAAACCATGAAATTTATTTTAAATGTCTCAGTTTACAAATGATAAGCATTAGGTAAAACTCTACTTAGCTATGATACAGGATATGACCCTAGATGGAATGACCCCTATTTTATCTCTTTCTTCATAAGTGAAGAATTGTGGTAGCTGACACACCTGTTCTTGGAAGGCAGCCTGGTGGACATCCACAAACCATATGATGAAATAAAAAGAGAAACTTCTGTTTGATATTGGTGCATTTAGCCAAACTTTTGTCACACTGACATTGACAATATTAATATTAATTCCCCAATGATATGCAAGCCAAAGACATTCCAAAGCAAATATTCCTTTAAAACATTTATTTGGGGCCAGTAAAATGGCCCAGTGGCTAAAAGTCCTTTCCACTTATCCTGATGATCTAAGTAGAACCATGGAACCGACATGGTAGGAGAGAAGCAACTTATAACCTCTTCTCTGTAAAGGGCGTAGCACAGATATCAAAGACTTTCTTGACTTTGCAGCTCCCCTTCCTTCCTAATTTCTCCGTCTCTTGCTTTTCCAGGTGTTACAACAGTAACTCTACCCAATTCAAATCATTAGTCTGTTTATTGATCTTCATTGTACAAATCACCTGGGTTTAGTGAAAATGCATATTGTAAATCCAGAAATCTGGGGATGACCTGTGGGGGCTCTATTTCTAACATTCCCCATGATGCTGTACATGTGTGGTCTGAAGATGACATTTTGAGTAGCAAAGAATTAAATTTCCTGTCGCTCTTTATATAGGCAATATGCTCCTTGAGGACAAGGGCTGATACTTGCTTACCTCTGGGTACAATGTAACGGACAGTAAATACGAAACAGTTTCATGAAGCATTTAGTACCTCCATTTCCTAACTCTTCACTCACTTCCCCTGGGGAAAAATGGGGTATTGATCTATAGATTTAAGATGAGAATTCCAAAAGCAAAATATCTTTATATGTAAAATTACATAAATATAGTTAAAATGTCTTAATTATACATATAATAAACACACAAACTTACATATATGTTTTTAATCCAACTTTAGGTTCCTGATCAGTGTTGTAAAGCATACTACAATGAAAAGTAGACAATGAACAGAAAAGCCTTGTCATAGAGAGAAGGATGATACAGGCAATGTGGTTCAGACTTAATAGTCAATGTGGACTAGAGTATAGCTCAGTTGTAAGTCATTTGTGTTACAAGTGTGAAGCCCTAGCTTTGATGGTCAGCACAGAAAAATAGTCCACACTCCATTATATTTTTGAAATATGGGTTGATTCCCATAGTCATAGAACAGAGATTGTAGAATTAACGAATGTAGCATGGAGAATCTGATTTCTTGTTTTTAATCTGGAAACACAAACCAGTATTAACTACATTAAACAACAAGGAATTCCAAATCTTTTGTGTGTGTGTGTGTGTGTGTGTGTGTGTGTGTGTGTGTATGTGTGTGTGTGAATGTGTGCGTGCACGTGCACATGGAGGATGGAGGTAAATTTTAACATGTCTCCTTCAACAACTTCTCTAAACTAATTATGGAAGGTGTTTTAATAGAACTCTCTAGTTCAGCTAGACTGGGACAGAAAGCTCCAGGAATCTGAAGTTTCTGCCTCACCAGCACTGGGATAATAGACCCCATTTTATCCTTAAAATGCCTTCATTTTTTTTGCAAATTGTGGGGGTTGCCTTAACTCCTCATGCTTGGCAGCGACTTTAGTATCTTAGCATCTCCTCAGCCTTTCTTCTGTATTTCTTGACTTTGTTGACTCATGTGCCCTCTTTTTCTTCTCCCTCATCCTTTCCATCTGTCTTTCTTGTCCAAAAGAAAAGGAAGTGATGGGGAGAATGTGAACTATGATCTAAAAAGAGATGGAAAAAAAGTAAAATTTTAGAGAATAACAAATGCCACTTTACTTAACCTGTTAGTATTGATATGTCTGTAAGTCTGAAGCTGAAGTGTTCCTATCAGAAAGTAGTTTTCTGAAGCACTAAGCACTCTACATGCTGATGATGAAGTACGACAGCTCATTATGTACCGTTGAGTACTCTGACAGCATGAAAAAATTTACTGGCTCCTGGATGCTTTATCTTAATGTACCTATAAATACCATACTGTATTATAGCTTCTTCATGCTTAAAATGTTTTCCATTGTTGTCCAGGGAAGCTTTGTCTGATTTCTTATGATTCCCTCATTGGGGTTCTGTCCTCAATCATTGGAACAATTTATTTTTCAGAATAAGCCCCAACTGCTACATATGGCAGTATTTCCATGTACGTTTTTACATTACTAAGTTGCTTTCTATCAGTTATCTTTACAGAATAAAATTCTGTATTATAAACAATAACAAAATATTTATTAACGTCAGGGCCATTTTGTGTTTTAAAAATGTGAAACATAATATCACATTGGCATAGCACTTATAATCAATCATAAGCATAACAGAAACAATATCCACAAATATGCATCATAGTTCTATCCATACATTGTTTTTAACTATTTAATAATAAGATGATGTAAATGTTCATATTGCATGTATGACACTTAGTAAAATTTTGATATTTAATTTGTATAAATTTTGTGTGCTATACAAGACTGTGCTAATGAGACCTTGCAGTCTCATCTAGAATTACATTGCTATCAAATTTTAGAACATCACAAATCGATTTCTCAAGGATATAGTAATTAAGCTCCAGATAAATCCAAAATATTGTAATTGGGAATGGTTTAGTTTTTATCAAAATAAACTGAATTATTTCAAATATTATTTCTAGCATCACTTCATAGAAATAAAATGGCACTTAATATCCGGGAAATCCTATTCTATAGATTTACAAAAAAGAAATGGCCATTTCAGTCACAAGCTTTGAGCCAGTGCTTTGCCCTACACCTACAGTGTCCCTGAAAAAGTTTAATTTTTAAAAGATGCTCTCCACGTAGAAGCATACATTTAACATATCCAAGAGTACTTATAGAAAAGGTAATTATCCAGTATTTACTTGAGTATTCAGAGGAAGAATAAACAATGTTTATGACACTGCTACAATATGAATGTCATTTTACCCACATAGTACAGAAGGTTGCTTGAAATGTAAAAAATCATCATAGACTATAAGGCAATGATTTTATCTTTGCAGTGTTTAGGAAATATGAATGTTGTTCCCAGGGACAAGAAATTGGGAGGGGCAAATGGAGAGGTTCCAGGAGGAGTTGGAGAGAAGATTGGGGTGAATATGATTAAAACACATTGCATAAATGCATAGACTTCTCCAAAGATAACTAAAAACTACATACAATAAAACAAAAGTTATTATATAAAAATAATTTAGAATTTAAATGAAACAAATTGTAGTGAAATATTTGATGAGTTGTTAAGGGTTGCATAAACTATACCAGCCATATTAACCACACTGATGGTGAACATTTCAAACTTTCCTGGAAGAAAATGGCTTAAGAAGCCTGCTCCACAGTAGCTCTTTATGCTGAGGATATACCAAGAAATAATTTACCATGAAAAAGAAAGAACATTTAAATTTTTGGTTTAAATTAGACAAACATAGAGCTGGTAAAATAAAAATTACATTCAAACCTGGATATAAACTATTCAGAAGGGTTTAGCTTTCATAAGAAATTAACAGGTTATTTTAATACTTCGTGCTATTTCTAGTGGCCTTTCTTCCATTGTTGAGGTTATTTGCTTAGTCTTAAATCTAGCAGTTGTTTTAGGAATCTGGGCCTGAATGCAACATCTCTGTGGTTCTCGGAATTCCTTCTATTAATTAATATTTCTGTCATCATTTCTCTGTGTGTATATTTTGTATACTATATCTAATATTATTGTATGTTTAGTCTAGTGTAAAATTGGAGCCTAAGATTTAAAATGGAAGAAAATGTAGCATGACTTTAAAAAGGAAAGATGCTTCTAATATTTAGTCCAAGTAAATGACCTTTTCTCAAGTAAAGCACTCGTGGCTATGACTGACCCCACACTGCAAAGGTACACATACTTTCTCACTTAAGTTCCTCTCATCGCCCATGAACACCCACAGCTGTTTGGCTCTTTGGTGAGCAGGGAAGGCAGGCTCTTTTGCAGATCGTTTTAGCATATGAGACATATTGACATGAATATAACATATGTGCCACAGCAATACTATTCTGTTAACATTGAAACGAGATGCAACATAAAATCCTAAACTACATATTTCTGCATGTGTTTGATTTTTGTTTACTGTATCTGATCCAGAAATAAAGGATACTTTTATTATGAAGATGCATTTCTAATAACTTTTGGGTTTAAAAATAATGAAAAAAATGATGGTTATAACCCTACATTATCTTACCATTGCTCCAAAGTCACATGGTAGCAGCAATGGCAAACCTGGTTGAGTAAGATTTTAGATTTCTGTGGCAGGTATCCAAAAGGAGAGCATTGGCAGGCACAGACTGATCAAACATGGAAAGCCAGGAGGTGGAGTGCTTATTGGACAGCAAGGCAGAAGTTTACTGCTCTGACGAAAGCATGTTTAAAACTGAGTTTACACTAGAAGAACACACAGGTATTTTTCCCTTTCTCTAGTGCAATGGTGTGGTTTTTGGTTAATTTTTCTTTACAATTAAAAAGGCATAACAATCAGGGCCTTCAATTATAGATTATTTTTATTTTTATATCTTTTTTATATAACATCTTTCATTGTCAGAATTAAAAATTATCCTCTGCTGAAATTTACATGCACTATTTGCATTTTCTTTCTTATGTACATATGAAGATTGTCAATAACTTACCTGAAACATAGTGTTATGAGTCTACTGAATTTTTCATATCTGCATAACTGTATATTCACTATGATTTAAATTTCACAACACTATGAACAGCTAGAAAGTCAGTACAAACTTCAATAATACATCCCTTCATTTCTTTGATATTCCACATAAGTAAAGACCTTAAACTAGAACATAAAGGACTCTTGCATTGAACAGATTCTAGAAGTGAGAGCAGGTTTCGATTATCAGATGTCAGAACCAATCAAATGAGAAAGGAAAGCTGGACTGGAGCATGGGGATGAATTATGTCAACTGCATTTGGAATTTCAAATTAAGATTTGTGTTCTCACTTGCTCTAGTTAACTATTCTTTTATGTCCTGTGTATAATAATAACTTTACTTCTCCAATCTTAACTGAAAGTTAAAAATCATAATAAACACTGCAATCTGACCCATGCAAGGAGAGAGTGTGAGAAACTGAAACTAGCTGAGCTCTTGGTTCCTGGGAGGAATGATTTCTGTATATACCAAAGAACTGGGGGAGAGGCTAGGACATTGGATATTCTGCAATATGCTGTAAAAGCTCCCTTGGTAAAGGAGTTGTTGTAATCAGATCTCTCTCTCTCTCTCTCTCTCTCTCTCTCTCTCTCTCTCTCTCTCTCTCTCTCTCTCCCTCCCTCCCTCCCTCCCTCCCTCCCTCCCTCTCTCCCTCTCCCTCACCCTCTCCCTCTCCCTCTCTCTCACCCTCTCCCTCTCCCTTTCCCTCTCCCTCTCCTTCTCCCTCTCATTCTACCTCTCCCTCTCTTTCTCCCTGCTTTCCTCCAATTAATAAAGGTGAAGTACTTCTGGCTTCCTTGACTATATATTCTAAGAAGCCAGATCTTCAGGAAATATCAGTTCTGCAGAGTACAGTCATGCTAAGTATCACTTAGCTTTTTACCTTACCTGGAGCAAAAGAGAGACAGACAGAGAGAGACAGAGACAGAGACAGAGAGACAGACAGACACAGACAGAGTGACAAAGAGAGACAGAAAGACACAGAGAGAGACAGACAGACACAGACAGAGTGACAAAGAGAGACAGAAAGACACAGAGAGAGACAGACAGACACAGCAATAGAGAGACAAAGACAGAGACTGAGAATCCGCTGGCCCATCCCTTTGGCTTCTTCAAGAATCCTTCTTCAGACTGTGACTGTTTAAAGGATTCAGTAGAGCTTTATTGAATTGTTGAGATATATCCCTTCTGGGCCTTTTTACTTCTGATGGGCCTGGAAAGTATACATTTTATGGTGAACCTGTTTTAAAAATAAAGAAGTTCAATGAACCCTCCCTCCCAATCATGTGAACAACGGGATTCTTACCGCAAGAAGATCCATGCAGATTAATTGGATAGTTTCCTGCAGGAAGAGTTGAAATGGCAGTTGAACTTCAGCTTTAGTCAGGCAGGAACTGTGTGACTTTCAGCTGGCTATTTGTTGCTCTGTGGAGTTGTTCCCTTGTTAAAGAGCCTCTGATGCCATTACACAATTTTGTGCTGTGTAAAAGCGGAGACCCCAATGTTTGGGCAATTCTGCAATCTGCCTAGAGTCTCTGGTTTGCTTCAGGGAAAGATCTTTGTTACTCTTACAGTGAAGTGGCCTTAATGAAACTCCATTGCTGGTGGCTAAAGGGCTTCCTGTGTCTAGTTTCAACAAGAGGAGGAGGTTAATTGAGACCCTTCTCACTATGCCCAGGGGAAGCATTGTTAGCTCCAGGAGAATTTGGTTTCTGGAGTTTACACTTGCACAGATTCCATACTGTGATATCCATTGCCACTGGGATAAAGCAATTTTTTTTCTTTTTTAAGAATTGATACCATAATTCTCATATGAACAATACTGCATGTGATAGGCATGACTAATCTAAAGATAAGTATTTCAAAAGAAAAGAACAAGTCAATTCTGGCCTGTGGGGTAAAGCATAAAAATACAGGATGACTGCAAACTTAAATGAATGTGTATCACATATATGGATTTATAACAATAATAAAAACAACAACAAAAAATCCACTGTGGGCCATTCAGAGCATGCACGGCTCTTGTGGAGGAGCTGGGCTCATTTCTCAGCACCCATGTCAAACAATTTACTGTGTAACTTCAGATCCAGGGGATACAATGCCTCTGGCCTTTGCAGCTACTCACCTCATAGGAACACACACACACACACACACACACACACACACACACACACACACACACACACAGAGAGAGAGAGAGAGAGAGAGAGAGAGAGAGAGAGAGAGAGAGAGAGACTAAAAAAGAAAAAAACAAAAAACAAAAATAAATCTTAAAATATTATTATCAATTGAGACAAATCTCCTAGCAAAACAGGTTGAAGTTGATTTATAGCCTCTTATCCATCAATGAAAATCATGTCTACCTGCTCCTATCTGAATGCACACACCATTCCCACAGGCTCGCACAATCACACACACACAACATGTATCTTCAAAGTATTTAAAGACTCATATAAGAAATATTGAGGTCAAATAAATGGCTATTATTCATATTTTATGCTGTTACCTTGTTTCACTGTTTTTCACAAAGGTTACACTGAGCTATGGTATTTTGTGAGAAGTGCCTGCATATATTCATTCCGATTTTAATCTATAGATATCAATTTTATTAAGACAAAGTAAAGTTCAATTTAATCTCATGCAAATGAATCCTTTGGGTTTTGCATTAACAACTGTTTTTATTTTCTTAAAACAAAAGGACCAATTTTATAATTCATCACACCAGCTCTTAGTAAAATATACTAATAGCATTAGACTAATGTTTGTCTATAGAAACTTTAAAGAAGTTATATAGTATAAATATTCAATACCATGATATATTGATAGATAGATAGATAGATAGATAGATAGATAGATAGATAGATAGATAGATATAATCACACAGAGAATTTATTGTGGTAAATATTTCTTCATTAGTAAACACATAATAATTATTCTAGTTTTTAAACAGCATTCAGTTTGAATTTGGCCATCAGTCTCATCCAGTGTGAATGGTAACTAATTTCCATTACATCTGCAACAACCAAGTATACTAGTGAATTGTTCTACATTCTCCTTGATTCTATACACTATGAAAAATTTATATACTATTATTAATCTTATATTCATAAATATATCACATTTCCTTATTATAAATTACGAAGATGAATACAAGAAAATAGGCAATGACTAGGAGTCTATAAAACTTGTGTTCTTAGAAAGAGACACACATGAATGTGTTGACACAGAAACTAAACCTCCACTCACAGGTCGCCCTCTGATTAGGAGTTCCAGTGATGTACAATGTTTGCCTCACTGAAATAAACAGTGAAGTGAACAGAGTCACAAAATTTAGTGCTGAACTTTCATGTATTCTTCCAAATATGCAAATTCTGATTTTTCTAATTCAGCATGCTAGCAAAAAGGCTTGTTTTCAAAGTTTCACTTATCAGGACTGCCTGCCCATCTCTAACATTTTGACTTATTCAACTCAAATAATGAGTCAAAAATCAAGAAACAAATGTGGGTGCAATTAAATTTGATACGCCAGTCTTACATTAAGGTCAGAACAGAAATGAAAAGTAGAGAAAGTGCCAAATTTGACTGATCATTGAAATGATAATAAAACCTCTGATTTCTAGTTTAACTAGTATATAGTAATTTAAACCTCAAACTCTTATAGACATAATGTTTTGAAATATTGGAATGATTCTTTTTAGTAAAATAGAAGCTATTAGGCAAGTATAAATCCACATTTTTCTTACATGTCTAACTTTGGCTCTATCAATACTCATCACATCTTCAGAACTGTTCCTGGCCATTTTAGTTTATTTCTTTTATCATATATATATTAACCTGAGTCAAATGCCTGTGCCAATCAATCATTTGTTTTCCATAATCTTATGCTGTCAAGTGCAAAGTTCTTATAACTCTCTTTCCTATTGTTAGAGAATGGAATCACTTTAACATAATTTTGTCTATCTTTTAATTCTCTCTAAATTTCTGTTATCCTATCACCAAATTTCTTTCACATATCTAACTTGGGGTTTTTGTATTGTATGGGTGAACACATCTAAGTCTTTAGATTTTATGTACTGACTTTTTATCAAAAAATAAAATTATTTGTATTAACTAATTATTTCACCAGAAACACAAAGGGGATCTATAATATATTTATATGCAAACCATTCCAGAGGAAGACGAAAGCATTTGGTCTAGCTCATTCAGGCAACTCCAGTGATGCAGATTTCATGAGTCATTTCCCAGGCTGTGGTAGGACTTCTGTGATAAAGTTACTTGTGAGTCACATGTGGTCCTGTAAGTACTCTTCACCCATGCCACTATGAGTAATCTACCAAACGCCTTGGACTACCAAGTTAGCATTGACTTGTGTCATTTCTTTGATCTGTTATTTCCCATCTATATTTTAGGTGACTAGAAATAGTATCCTCAGGAAGTCACAGAACTATCCTGGAACAAAAGGAAACCATGCAAGAGGAACCCAGTATTGAGTATGGCTTGTCCCTTGATGAACTTCTCAGTAATGAATAAATGGGGAGGGGAGAATATGATCAAAATACATTATGTGAAATTCTCAAAGAATTAATGAAAACCTTATTTTTAAAAAGCTTTTCAGAGATACTAAATATACCATAGCTCCAAGGAAATCGCAGAGTAGAGGAGTAAGGAGAACTATTATAAGGAGAAAAATATGCAATCAAAAAATAAAGTGAAGGATATAAAATACAGAAAACAAATTTTGAGAATAAATAAACTTCTCCTGAAATGAAATAACAGACATTCCATCCCAAATATGCACAATTGCTACCCAAGAAATGGGTAGAAATGAGAGAGCTTGGGTTTCCCATTCTTATAGGATGTGTTTATGAGGCAGTGGTGTATTTGTGAGGTAGGCGAAAACTTCCCCTCCAAAATCATTGTACAAGTATGGTGGATGTCTAAAGTATGAATATTTAAAGTGTCAGAAAAAAATGACAGAAAAAATAAATCTCCAAACTGTAGGTAGAAGAGGTTTTTTTCCAAAACCATAGAATGATATTGACTCAAAGCGATAAATATCAACCTCAAGATGATCAACTTCAAGAAATATAAATTCAAAGAAAACCACATTTCAATGCATTATAGTCTACTGTAAAGACAGAGAGAAGATTTTTAAAGTATTTTTAAATTTCAGAGATTATGAGATCTCACATTCAGATATCAGGAAGAGGTCATAATCAGAGAAATGATAGCATGGTAAATCACTTATTCTCAATAGTGACAATAAATGTGATTGGATAGTGAGATGTAATCTCTTTTTAGAGTATCAATGTAGAATTTTGTTAGTGGACTATGTTCTTTAGAAAATGAGGCCAAGTGAAGACATTTTATGAGCTTATCAGACTCACACTGAAGAAATACCCAAGGAAATCCCATGGGCATAAAAACTCAATGGCATGTAGAAAAAATATAAAACAGCAAGGAAAGGTAAAATGAACACAGAATGCTTGGTACAAACAGAAAATCAATAGCCAGGTACTAGGTTCAACCCAAATAATGAACAATGAAATGTGATTTAATGAATGAAACACTCCCATTAATGTTCATAGTTGCTAGATTAAATTTCAAAGAAAATCACATATAGCAAAAGAAAACATACATTAAATATATGGATATATAAATATTCATAGATAAAGATGGAAAGAGACACATTACATAAGCACCAAATAAAAGTCTAGCTGTGTAGCTATGTTACAGACTAAAATAGGTTTTACTATCTTACTATAAATAGATAAAAAATAGAGAAAATGCCAGCTCATAGGAATTTGTAATTCCAAATCTCTCTCTCATCTATCATGTTTAAATCTATGTATCTATTTAGCTTTCATCTATCATCTATTCTTGTAAATAGAAAAGCGTGATAATACAACATTGATTATCAAAGTAATAATCAATAAAACTAGCAAAGTTCAGGATCCCTTCCTATGAGGATTCTTAGGACTGAGTCTATTTTTTTCTGCACAAAATTCTTCCTCCTCTTCTTCTTCCTCCTTACTCCTCCTATTTCTCCTCCCCCATCCTTTCTTCTTCTTCAGTCCCCTATTCTTCCTCTGTCAGGTGTTTTTAATGTTGTGATTAAGAAAGTGAAAGTTGCCAGGCGGTGGTGGTGCACGCCTTTAATCCCAGCACTAGGGAGGCAGAGCCAGGTGGATCTCTGTGAGTTCGAGGCTAGCCTGGGCTACCAAGCGAGTTCCAGGAAAGGCGCAAAGCTACACAGAGAAACCCTGTCTTGAAAAACCAATTAATTAATTAATTAATTAATTAAATTTTAAAAAAAGAAAGTGAAAGTTGACAATGTACAAAGTGCCAGAAGCATAATGAAATTTTATGTCTTTGCTTTGTTGGTTGTGATTGATCTTAGCATATTAATTATGAGTAAAGAACTTGTTTGATAGCTAGACGTTACCAAAATTATGTCTATCATGTATTAGAATATTTATATTTAAATGTTAATAAAAGAAAAAAAAACAGCTAATTGACTTAATAGCTGAAAGTTCATATTAGCTTTTATTATCTTCTATGAAATCCACCTTTAAACTTTTTCTATTAAGGTTAAAAAATCCCTCTTTTGTTTTATATGAGTTAATTATAATCAGACAACATAGGAATTGCATTCTTATATTAGGTATAAATTGGTTTATTGATTGCCATTAAATCATTCAGAAATCAAAATGGACTAGTTAACTTAAACACATTTGGTTTTATTTATTTGCATGTAATAGTTACTTAGTGCAGGCTGACAATTATTAATTACTTTATGTCAGCTACCCATTTTCACTAAACATCTAAATAATAATAAAATTTTAGCCAAAATTAACAATATTGTTCTTCTATAGTTTTCTATCTTTTGTATCCCTGGTGTCCTCCTTCAAAAGGTCTTAGTCTCTAACTCCAGTAAAGTCATACCCTGAAACAATCCTGAAAGCCAAAAATGTTTAAAAAAAAAAGATAGAGAGCAAGTTATGAAGGAAGGAGTAAAGAAAGAAAGGAAAGAATGAATGAGAGAGAGGAAGGAAGGAAGAAAAGAAAGAATAAGAGAAAGAGAAAGAATAAGAGTAAGAGAAAAAAGAAAAAAGAAAGAGGGAAAAAGAAAGATAGACAACTGAAACCTCATTTTATTTTATTTTTATTTATCTATTTGTTTTTTATTTATTTATTTATTTAGGTTTTTTCAAGATAGGGTTTCTCTGTGTAGCTTTGCACCTTTCCTGGAACTCACTCTGTTGCCCAGGCTGGCCTCGAACTCCCAAAGATCTGCCTGCCTCTGCCTCCCGAGTACTGGGATTAAAGGCGTGCACCACCACCACCCGTCGAAACCTCATTTTAACCAGCATGCTTGTCAGGAAAATTTCTTCTACTGTGATGGGAGGCTACATTCATTATCTCTGCATTTTTTGAAGCTTGGCACACCAGATCTTGCTTATAACAGTGTTAACACTCAAGCCACAAACTCTTCTCAGTCTTCCTCCTATCCCAGAGACACTCCAGAGTGCCCCTTGACACCTTTCCCTCACAGCGATCTGATTACTATGTTTTCATTGTGTGTCCCTTTTACTTACTTTCCTTGTTAGTTTATTGGGACAATTCTTCTAGTTTTTGTTTCCTAAGTGAGCAAGCATGCAGTTGAGAACAGAACTCCCTTCTTCATTTTCTCTCACTCCCCCTGCAACCTCAACCCCAGCAAGGCCATCTCCCTAATCCTGTAAGTGAATTTCAAGTGTACAATGCAGTTCTATACTCTTCTATCTGCTGAATACTACTTATTGTGCGATTTTTTTAGTCAGTGACCAAAGGATAAATTTGCCTTTGGAATCTTTGCCATTTTTCCCCCAAGAGTCCCTACTGCAGCCCTGAACTCAAACTCAGGTGTGTCATGTAACCCACATGACAATTATTCAGTTATCCTTCTAATTAGTAGCCTTTTGCATCCCCCAAGAAGCCCAGTAGAACTTCATTTCAAAGTATTTTTTTTTATATAAAGGACTAGTACAAGAAATGTACCTTAAAGAGAGAAATTCGATGGTTCAAAATTTGAGTAATGCTACATCTAAAAGCTTGCTCAGGAAGGTAAATAATGAATCTGATTACAAGAAAGGCTTATCAGTGATGTTTAATGATCTATTTATTCATATTTTCTCTGACATATACTTTTCCAAAAGCTGTGTGAACATAAATCATGCTTGCTCCCATTCTCCATTATCTGAGGGTCAATTCCCCATGTCAATCTTCCATAGCCCCTATAATACTATGAACCACAATTTATTCACTATATTTTTTTAATTTTTAGGAGAAAACTTTCTTGTCCATTTACCTTTCATCATTACATTATTGTGAATTATGATCCATTGATCCTTAAGTATTCAGTAAATTCAAGTAAATATGGATTAGTTTTAATCATAAATCAAGTAAAAGAGCTACCTTATATTATACATAAAGTTTTTTTCTTAATATTTATTATTATACATACTATCCATGTCTTTGCCTGTGAGAATGTCAGATACTTGGAAACTGTTTTTAACCCAAACAATATAAAGTGCAAAGTATAAACTTCAGGAGACCAAGTAGTTCTTTATTGAACTTAATGGCTTAGACCTTTTCTCCCAGCACCTACAACTCTGGAAGTGGGTTACTTTCATGTTCTCACCAATTAAGTGCTCATGGTACTCTAGGCTTTTTACCCAAAATAGAGATGATTCTGTCTCTTTCTGAGAGACCATCTACATTTTAAAATCTAACTTTTATTATTAGAACACAAATGAGGCTTCTTATTGGTGTGTAGACAACCCTTAGGGGACAATGAAGCTCATCACAAAGAGAAAACGTTGAAGTATTGGCACAATAGTTGTCTCCAGCTAAAACTGTCTGAAAAACAGAAGTTGCTGTCGAACAGTTGATGTGTGCTGGCAGAGTTCTTTGAAACACTTGAATTGCCTCTTCCTGCAGTATGTCTAGAATGTCAAGCTCTTGGTTTCCTTTGGGAATCTAGTATTCTATCTGATTCCATAATTAACTCAAGGTAGCCCAAAGCAACAAGTTCCTGATGGCAGTATGTGAGGATCTGGGCACATATGGTAAAAATGAGAACTTTCATAAGTGACATGATGGCTCAGATTGAGGCACTGGAGTCAAAAGACATGATTGTCCTTTGCAATGGTATCTCTTCCACCCATTTACTCACTGAATGTTCCAGTTGCATGTTACGGGTTTTAAATGCTTTTCCTTTAAAATCGTCAATCTTTTCTTATCGGTATATTGTTAATTATTTACTGAGATCAAATTAGGTAGGGGAATGAGGTTAATTTCTCAACCCTGAGCATTGGAAATTATAGTTAATCACGTAGAATTGATGTTCTGCAAATGTAAATTCTTCTGGCATTGCCTGTTTGCTATAAGGTTCTAGCTATTTCATTTTTTAAACTTCCTTGTATATTTCATACCCATGGAATTGCAGAGAAAGGGAGCATAATCCTCCCGTAAATTAAGTCAGGATGCTCTTGATCTGGTCACACCAGCTGATCACCACTTAGTAGAAATGCAGCACAGCAATTGACTGTCATGAAGATTAGCATCCATTTGCTTAGCTAATGAGTGCCACATGCATAGCATATCCAAAGCCCATGCTTTAAAAGGTTGTATCCATTTTTATCATCACATCTGGAGTCACATCCAGTGTGGTATACAGCTGCAGGACTGCATTCTGTGTTTGTGGTCTGTAATCAGTCCTGTTAATTTTCAGTTATATTCCATATATACTGATGTACTTAGAAGTACGTTATTGGCATCTGGAAAGTGTCATCTCTCAGGTGTTTATAAATGTATTTCACCATCATTTTCCCCTTTGGACTTTAGTAAATCTTCTGTGCTAATTTTGACAAGTGTAATATCTGACTACAGATAATCTTCATAGGTAATGTAGCAACTAAAGTTTTTATTACAGCAATGGATGATTACTTTAAATAGATATTTTCAACTACTAAAGAGTCGCTTGACATCATTTTGTCATTTCAGTGCTCTTAAGGTAAGCAAAGAAGGAAGGAAGGAAGAAAGAAAGAAAGAAAGAAAGAAAGAAAGAAAGAAAGAAAGAAAGGAAAGAAGAAAGAAAGAAAAAAGAACCCATCAAATATTGAATGAAATCCTTAAAAATAGGCTTTGTCTCATTTTGATTGAAATACATGCATGTGTAGTTGTTTGAAAAATGTCTAAATGATGTGTCATGATATGTTCAGTATCATCTTTCACAATAAATCCTGCCCCTCAAGGATATCTATATCCAAAGTGGCTGTGCCGTAATGTAGACCATAATAGCCCTTCTGTGCTAAGAAGAACAAGGATAGAAATAGATACTGTATGACTAAATGCTGATTGACAGTCCATCACAAGCTGCATGCTTCTTTGGATAGACTGCAATAAAGAGACTGACTGTCACACTATTCAACAGACAATAAAACAGCATAAATAAATGTTATCCTTGTGGAGAGAGTAGCTATTTTATTGTAAAGATAACAAATTGAATATTTACATTTTAGATATTTTTATAAAGATCATAAAGGTAATTGCTGATTCACGAGTAAACTTTTCTCAAGTATCCTTTTAAATATTATTTTTAATTAAAAACCACTGTTCCTAGGTATGTTTAAATGCATAAAGGTAATTTCTTTAAAACACAAGACTATTTCAGACATAGGTGTCTTTCAGCTACAAAAGGTAGACATGTTTAAAGCTTTTACCAAAAGGAAACTCCTTTTCAAAACTGTCAAGGTTTATTGCCTCAGGATATTTTGGGGAGGGGAAGAAAGAGGGGAGAATTCAGAGAAAGAACATAAAGTTGTACGAGTAAGGAGGTAGGAATGACCTGGGAGGAGTTGGGGACAGGAAAAGAATAGGGTTGAAATACATTGTATGAAAAACATTTTAAAGAAAAAGAAATGCCATCAGGAAGAAAATATGAAGACTAAAGAGGCTGTTTCTAAAGCAAAGGCTTCATTCTCACAAAATCACACCGGCAATGAGTGCTCTCCTGATTATGGACAATGGGGACTCATCTAGATACACCCTCGAAATCACAGAGCCCTCAAAAGCTGCCACCCATTTTAAACATTTATATAAAAATTGACCAAGTAAAATTAAGAATTTTAGGCCTTGGTATTGACCATCTTATCAATATTCTATGTATAAAAGCCATCGTTTTAAGGACCTTGCTCTTGGATTCCTTTTCATTTTCATCATTTTCTTTATTTCTCTACCATCACTATTTTTCCAGGTAGCTACATCTAGGGTATCATGAAAATGATGATGGGAAACAGATTGGGCTAGATATGATAAAAGCTATTCCGTCTGCATCAAGAATCTACTAACCAACTTGAGCGATTTTATGGGGGAAACAAGTTAGTTATGCTCGTCTGCTTTGGCTTTACTCTGATAATAATAACCTTCAATGATTTTATAATTCATATTGAATATATTTTTAAAAACAGACATCTGCAAGATAAGGAGTTAGAAGTCGTGTCTGTTTTGATCAGCACGAGGGAACTGAATTGTGACACTTTCAACGACAGACCAGGAGAGAGTGGCATTAAGGTTAGCCACACAGAATCCTTGGGACATATAGAGTTTCTGTATCTGTGAATTCAGCAATGCCATCAGTGTTTTGGCTGGCAGCCTATAACCCCCATTTAACCTGAGCCCAGCTTACTCAGCAAGCTACGGCAACTGACTGCTGAGCTGTTACTTTCATACTCCAAAATGCACCTCTAGTTGAGAGGGACATGCTCTTTTACATATGGAATGAGATTTTGTTGGGGAACTCATTTTTCTATTATGAGTATTTTGAAGAAATGTGCAGCAGTGGCAGCGGAAAAGAAGAAAAATACCCAGTAACTTTTGGAGAGCAGAGAGGGAGGGTGAACTCAAAGAAACCGAGATACAGTCCTTGTTTTATTTAGTCAGCCGTAGAAAAGTGGAGAAACATGCTGTAGATGGGCCAAAACAATCTATCCTCTTGGATGGGGACTGCAGAGTGCTGTGCTCAAGGCTTTCTGAAATCTAGGCTGAAATGGTACCATGCTCAGCCAAACCGAATGTCTTTATTCTCACACATTCACCCAGCATGATAATCAGTATCAGAGGGCTGTGAGGATAGGCAGAGATCATACGGACATGGTGTGTGGGAGACTATGCATGAGGAGAAACGAGGACAAAATAGGGTCAAAAGTGATGAGCCACATTCTAAGGACAGTGACTACAAGTCACCTGTCCCACACTGAGCAGGAAAGACCTCTGCTTTGTAGTTATAGGAAAGTCAAGTAGGACACACAAGAAAATGTATACTGCATCTATTAACTTGTGCATCCATCCAGGCATTCTCCTGATATTTATTGGAAACAATGCATATTATGGAGTTCCCTTATTGTTGATGTAGTTCTGAACAGGATGAAGATTTTACCTCATGAAGGTTGTGTGTTAGAAGAACTGAAGAAATAATAAAACTAAAAAAATTGAACCGCGGCTTCAGTTTCTTCATGAATGAAACATACCAAGTAATCAACATAAGGTGAGATTCCGTTTTACTAAACTATTTACAATTTTGTCATAAATTTGGGCTCTTCTAAATATCTGCCATTTTGTCAAACTTTAAATTCTTGGTTAGTTTCCTTCCTCTCTATTACAATTGAAAGGAAAGATATAAAGGAATTGGAACTTTGAGATTTATCGCCAAGGGTGGTCTTTCCACTTCACAGGTCAAATAGCATCTCTGACTACACGACTACATCAGCATTTCCAGAGGTTTTATTGCAAATTTTTTGGCATTAAAAAGAAAATATTCTGATTTCCTTATGCACAATATTTTCTTAATAAATAATTGCCAAGAAATGACCATCTTACCACATCTATAGAAAAAATGTAATAATTGGCAGCATTGCAAGAAACTTTAAAACATATCTAATATAGCCTAAAAATTGTTAATAAAATATTTTTTATTTTTATCTAAATACAGATAATGATCTTTGACAATTATATATTACAAACAGAGGTATTTAGAGACTATTCCTATCTTGGTAACTTGAACATCAAGGCCAAGGAATTACTTCCCAGAGAGAAACATTTCTTTCTAGTTATTTCTTCCGTGGATGAAATATCTGAAACCTAACCAGTTTTTGCCAAGACTACTCCCATGAGTGACAGTGTTAGTGTAAATTGTACTATAGTAAGCTGCTGAGTATGGCATACCTTTATTCATCAAGTGTTTACACATGGTTCAAATGGATCCAGATCCATTCACAGCCAAACTTTGTTTTATAGAGCAACCTGAGTCATGCCACTAGGACAGGCTTTAGTCTCAAGTCCCATATTATGGTTACTGTGAAATATCTTATATTATGAGCAATTAAGAAGCCCCTAAACATGACTTAATGCACCCATTTTCTCAAATATTAGATTTTATTTACAACTATCCACTATTATTTCTTAATTAGCCAAAGTTTCTTCTCAGATCCTTAACAAATAATGTTAACATACGATTCAGATTGATATTACTCTTTGTATATTACTTGGGTCTTTGTATTGCACTTTATATATTACTTGGGAAGCTGTCTTATTAAAATTAGTTGATAATTTGTTTTCAAAAATTTTTAAATTTAAATTTAAAACTCAAAAAAAAATTAAATACTTAGAAAAGATGAATTTGTTGTTATTAAAGTTCTAAGAGCATATAGTTCATAAATATAAGTAGTTATACACAAATTCAAATATGTATGCTTGGAAAATCAGCATTTGCCCTTTCTGTCCAACTTGTAAACATCAAGAGATTTCTTGGAGTTCAGGTCCACCAATCAGTATTATATGATGTCATTAGGCAGTCCCATCCTTTCTGCTCTTGCCAAGCTCATAGTATGCTCTCTCCCCCTCTTCCCACGTCACTGACATGTCCTACTGTTCTCCACTTAGTCTTGAGTCTGTTTCTGCCATACCCTTAGTCCATCCTTACTCCAAGATACCAACTGAGTTTCTGTGACTTTTCACTGAATTTCTTAGGACAGACAACCTGTATTGCTCAAAACAGGAGTTGTAACCTACCTAAATCATGGAGATTTTCCTCTGGATCTTGGCCCTTTCCTTTATGGAACCAAGAATCTTCTTCTTCTGCAGTTGCAATGAAATCCAAATACGGGTTAAATCCTGACCCTCCTAGAAGTTGAAAACTTTTCTCACTCTGAGAGAGGCTTGAAGCTAAAAGGAAAAAAAATCTGATAGACCATTTCTTTCCCCAGTCATGTGCAGGGATAGATTAAAGCTAAACATGGTTCAGATCGATGGAAAGTTCAGACGACTGAAAACTGCTCTCAGACTCTGGGGAACTGGGGAGCTTGCTGTTAGGTGGAAAATGTATGTACTTAAAAAGGCTACTATTAAGAAAAAATTAGTGATGGTCAAGCTTTATGCTGTAACCTTCAATTAGGATAGGATTATGAAAGTTCTTTCAAGTCTGTTGGGTTACTTCATACAGCAGTGCAGATTCATGAGAGAAAACATGGCTAACCTGCTTAACTTTTATAGAAATATAGGTATGGCACTTTAATATATTCACATATGAAGTATGTTACTGTACTTCTTGTTTGGTTGGCTGTATTTTAGAGTCTCGTTGAATATGGATATTGACTTGAAATCAAAATTGAATTTATCACACATTTGAAGTGACCTACAATTCAGCTGCTAAAATATCCTTTTTCTTCCACATATTGTTACAAACAGAAAAATATGTCCAACTGGTCACGGTTCATATGTACACAGACAGTAACTCCTAAGACTGAAATCTAACTGTCACTAGAAAATAGTGTCTTAAACTACTGAAAGTTTAATCCTCCATTCCTTCCCATTTGACTTTTTAGATATATTGTATAGGTGATGGAATCAGCTCGTACTTTATTTTTGTATTAAGAATCATTTACCTTCTTTTGTAGGAAATACATAAATCTCTGTTAAAAGATCCTCTGAAACATTGTTAAACTATGTACTCTTTTTTTTTTTTTTTTTTTAAGAAAAAGAAAATCCACTCAATTTTCAAAGTATTGGCTGCTCCCTCCAGGAGAGGGTCGGTAGCAGCAGGGTTTCCAGGCCTTTGCCGAGAGAGCTACGACACAGCAGATTGGGCCCAGATTCCCACTTAAATGTCTTGGGTTAGAAAACTCGGGAGGTGAATCTTCCGTGAGGACACAGTATCCTAACTCTGCTGCTTCACTGGCAGGAGATGGAGCCTGGCAGCAAAATGAGAGCCTGTGAGAAAATGGGTTTGAAAAATGTCTTGAGCATGGGCATATATTATGAACAAAGATTAAGTACCACATGCTTGCAATCTTCTCTTTCCAAAGAATGTGATATGAAACTTCGGATCTTAAAATAAAAAATGTCTGCTTCAAATTTTTGTTTTTTAAAATTTTTTCGCTCTTCAGTCGATACATGTTCAATAATGTTGCCGCTCCTCTCCCAACACAGCCTGCTCATTTTCTGAGCTGGCAAACTGCAGCCTTGGCTCAGGGCTCCCCGTCTTTGACCAGCCCCCACAGGGCCCAGAATCTTGCAAAATAATCTTCGACTAACTAATTACCAAGGGAATACCATTTTTGGGTTATGTACCAATCAGGCAACAATCTGGTGGTGACTCTTCAGGCTTTGACATATAGAAACATTTAGCGGTGATTATGTATGATGTCATGCGGGTGAGTGTGGATGGGCTGTGCTCATCAGTCTGTTTACTTCAGGAGCTGATAAAGAAGAAAATCACTCCACTTTGTGATGATGATTTTCCCTGTTTGACCTTTTCCAGCACCTGCAGGGAACAGATCACTCAGTGAGCAAGCACACGCCTTCACATGTGAAACCCCCCCCCCCACACCGCCTCCAACACAAGCCGAACACACAATACAAACCAAGTATTTAAAGACAAATGTAGCTACTGAGGGGTGTATATTTAAATCATAACACTTGTTTATTTTAGTAGTCCAAGATGTCCTTGATTTGACAGTAATAAAATTACTTCAGCTTTTTCCAATTGAACTTGACCTTCGTGGGTTTATTCTTAACACAGAGGCAACCATCTAAATTTTAGAGATAACTGGTGACGTTGTATATTTTATTCTGGGGGAAAAGAGCCTAACAAAAAGCAAAAAGGAATGTTTTTATTGGTAGATATATTTTTGTAATAAATCCATCAAATAGATATATCTTACAGAAGATATCTACTGAAAACTTTCTCTTATTATCTATAGAAAACCTGTACCTCATCAAACCGTTTTTGCCAGTTTCCTATACATACAGTAAGTGATTTCAAAATTAACTCACTAGAACTCTTTGTTAAAATTTGTCGTTTATCTATTAAAATTCTTTAACTTTTGTCAGACAATGTACTTAGCTCTGTAATAAGAGTCCCTGAAGATACGTGTGTGATTTGTCAGAAGAGAGACAAAAAGTATAGAAAACTCTAAAATGTCAGCAATCAGGAGATTTAACAGACTTCAGTAAATTTACATAGAATGAATAGAAATCTTTGATATTAATAAACTTAGCTGGGGGATGAGAAAGGGAAAAAGAATGATAATTTGAATATAATTTCCACTGTCACTTATTTCAAAATTAAAAATTATCATGGATGAATGTATGAAAGGTTTTTAATAACATAGATGTGACTGTTTATTACTACCTCAAGTTTCAAAGTCAGATTTTTTTTCTTAAGACCAATAAAGAATACGATTCTTTTTTATTTCCTTTCACAAGGACTAACATTAAAGAGGGTATAGAGCATACATGTATAACAGAAGTGGGTTTTTTTTCCTTTTCAGTGACCTCTAAAACAGAACAGGGGTGGATTATCCCATAGAGGGATGAATATTCCTGACACCAGGAAGCCTGATCAATAACTAGAGTATGCATGATTGCAACAACCTCAAACAAGCCCATTCCTATAGTAACACAGATATGCAGGCTACTTTTACAAAAGGTAGGTGCTATATGGGTAATCCAATTGGGGTGTGGTAAATAGCAAATGTTCCTGGAGAAGGTAAATATTAACTACGCTTTAAAGGACAGATTGGTGGACATATAAGCAACACTATAGACAACAATAGGCAAATTTGGGTCAATTGTGTAAGGAGGAGCCAGTAGTTTGGCTTTGCTGAGTCAAAAAAACATGCTGTATTTGTCTGTAAGGTTTCTATAGCAAATAGCACAAACTGAGTGATTTAAACAACTGACATTTATTTTCTCAGAAGTCTGCAAGTCCAAGGTCACAGATCAATTTTTTTTTCCCTTGCTGAGACCTGTTTCAGAGACTTTTTGATGGCTAACTTGTCATTGTGTTCTCAAGTGGACTCTGCCTGTGGGCAAACATCCACACTCTATTTCTAACTCTCTTCAAGCAAAGATGTCAATCTGACTGTATTAGAGACCACTTTAATGGTCTTGTTTTAACTTGGTCCTTCTTTGAAAACCATACCTCCCAATGTGGTCATATTCAGAGTTTCTAGGCAGTAGGGATTCAATATAAAAGTTGGGAGGGAAGCAGTTCAGCTCTAACGTACAGTCTTGGGTTGGGTTGCTTATGACCTTAGGAGCTAAGATTGTGACAATTCTATTAGTGATCAGAGGTGAGGATTCCTGGGATATACACTGTGAGATCAAGAAAAACATACTCACATATATCATAAAAAGGGAGGCACATTCCAAATTTCTGTAAATGATTTGATCTTTTATTTCCACTACTTGGAGGAGAATACTGCAGATATAAAAAGGAGATGGAAGCTATCCTTACACCATTGGAATACCTCTTTTCTCTAACAACCAAGTTTCTGACTTTCCAGAGCTTTCAGTTCCCTTTTTCTCTTCCTAGGATGCTTTTCCTTTCTGTTCCTAAGCAGATTGTGAAGCAGAATGCTGCTATGGAGCTATGGACACATTGGTGTATGGAGAACACTAGGAGATGGCCTTTGCCTTGCACTAATATCACATGAGAAAACACATTAGTTAATTAACAGGATATGTTAATATTTTTCCTAGGAACTGAATGTTTCATTGATAATGTCTTAGACCAGAAAAGGAAAGGAATGAATAATATCCACATGACTTATTTTAGCATTCAAAATTTTACCAGTATCATTACCATTATAAGCCTTATATTGCACTCAAATTTTGCATAATGAAGGCTTCCTATTATAAGACTAATTCGATATTTGGGAAAGTGTGAACAGATGAATGTTAGTGATAAAAACAAAAAAAGTTTACAATTTAATCTAGGGTCCCACATCAACTCTGTACTATAGATAATAGTATGTCCTTTTTGCAGATAAAGAAACTGAGGCAAGAAGAGGTTATTTGACTCCCCAAAAGATATTAAGTGTCAGAGCCAAATAACCATATCCAGTCTGGTTCCAGACTCTTAGACTGAAGCCAGTACTTCACATATCTGTAAGAAGAAGACCTCTGTTCCAGGGACCAGGATTTGTGACAAATGGCCAGTCTAAATTTATAAAGAGGTCTGCTTTACCATTAACAGGGAAGAGAGGCTTTCTTGTTGTTTTGTTTTGGGAAAGGAACACATTTTTGCTGAAAGGCTGGGACCATATGGTAAGGAAATGCATGCCTTGCTACAGAAGCCTTCCTGTCTAAGGCTGTTTACGAGGGCACTCCTTGGATATTTGCCAGCACCTCTTACGTACCATCTTATTTGTCTTAATATACTGCGGGTTCTCAGAAAGCAGCAAGCACACAACATATCTCTGCCCAGATATTTTAAGTATAGGATTTTAGAATTGTAACTGTCATTTCCATAATAGATTCAAATGATTTTTAAATGAAATTTCTGTCTTCCCATGATTATGCAACTCACCAAGGCATTTTTATGTGTGTCCTTAAGAATGTTAACTGTTTGAAAATGTTGAAGTTGTTGTTTCACCAGCCAAGACAGCTTATGTGTGTGTGTGTGTGTGTGTGTGTGCATACATATACACATATATGTATATGGCACAAATATTGACCTTATTTCTGTTTAGAGAAGCTAAATGTTGAATAAAAATAACCAATAAGGAAAAAAGAAAGACAAATAAATTGATTCCCTTTATTTTTCTTTTTGGTTCAGGCTATATATGGAGAATATTACAGAAGCCTCATTTGCCACTTTTGACAACTTTTCTTAGGTTCCCTTCAGTAGGTCAGAAGCATGTGACAAATGTCAGACTCTGGACAGGAGTGTCTCTTTTGGTTCTCAACTTTGAAGAACATGGGCACAACCCTCAGTCCTTTATTTCTGCCGTGGATTCAGACCCTGTTCTTCAAGATGGATGACCACAGGATCAAGAGCTGCGCCTCCTTGTTAACCCAGATTAGAAACTGAGATTGTCCATGGCAAGCCACTGAGAACCACACCACAACAGTGATTAATTAAACTGGTAGAGTGAGGGATTACTGCTCAGCGGATTAGGCAAACACAGTGGGCATACCTCCCATATCGAAAATCATGCACCTTCAATATCCAAAGCAGTACTCTTTTTGAAATCTTATTGTTTCTAAATATCCATTCAAACATTTAACACTGAAGAAGAGATGCCCTGAAATGTGAATTACAGCTGCAAATGGGAAGAATAATCCAAGAACAAAAGTACTAGAAACAAGATAAACTAAGCGAAATTCAAGTGACTTTGCCTATGCCTAGTGACATGGCTTCAATTGCTTAGTTATCAGAAGTACAATCAGGAAAATAGGAAATCCTCTTTCACTTCGGGTGGATATGATGGCACAAGATCCAGGTTTTTTTGTTTGTTTGTTTGTTTGTTTTTAACAAGCTGTTTATTTCGTCAGAAGCAAACCTATCTGCTAAGTGCCTCCACAACTGAAGAGTGTAGTGTGGCCTTGCTGTGCCTTGCCCCAGGATACCACTTGTCACTATCTTTGGACCATGCAAAGCTTCGGTAGTTCAAAAACTTCATTTTGAATGTGTTGAGGCCCATGCTACAATTTCAAAACATTTCAGCTCCTCCTTCCACCAATACCTGCCCCACTGCTTGGTCACCAAATTTTTTCCAAAGCATAGTTCCAAAGAAGCCTCCATCTCAGGCTTTTTTTTTTTTTCCTGAGAAACCTAATTATGGCATCTGGGAAGTGCCAATTGATCTCAACTTATACAGAAAGGATTGTTTCTTCATAAAAACACTATCTCTTCCATTTTCTCTGAATTTTTAAGGAAAATGACCCAACCTAAAATCCCTAATTTCCATAACTAACAATTGTCACATCATCTTATTTGGGGATATTTAATTTCCCAAAGAAGGTTGCAAAAGTGTTGCAGAGTTCTTGTATCATCTTTACCCTCTGATGTTAATCATAGCTTATTGTCATGGTGCACTGATGTTAACACTAACAAATGAACATCGGTTTGTAATGTAGTTTATTTTACTTTGTGTGTCTGTGTGCCGTATACCTGCAAGTGTTTGAGGAGGACAGAATAAGGTGACCGATGCCCTGAAGCAGAAGCTGCAGGTGGTTTCGGACTACCTGCAGCATGTGCTAGAGATCCTGGTCCTCTGTAAAAGCAGCAAGGGTTCTTAAGCACTGAGTCTTCTCTCCAGCCCTAGTTCCTAACTATTAGTGACCAAATAAAGTTCCTTTAGATGTTACCTCTTTTTTCATTAATCTCCCCACACACAGGGTACATCCATTACACACTTTAGCATTGAGAAAACAGTCAATTTTAATTGACAGAGTTAAAATGCATTTATGAGTATGTGTACACAATTGACTTATATGATTGACAAATGTAGAAAATAACTTTAATGTACATGTAAAAGTCATGCCATTCTGATACTCTAATAAGCATATTCTAAGTAAGAAAGGATTATATATATGGTGTTTTTGGTCCCTCATGTTTCTTACATTCCATGTGTCAGTGCTAGGAAGAATAACATGGTATTTTATGGAATATTTTTAAGAGAAATAAAATTCCCAGTTAAAAATTACGATATCAGAAGTGTTCTTATTAGTGTAAATGAAACTGTAGTACCTTGATGGTATTCTGTTGCAGATTGTATATGTACATGCAACAGATTGCACACACACATACATATAAAATTTGCTGATAGTTCCCTTGAAGAACCACAAAAATAGAAGACTATGGTAGAAAAGCAAAATGTGTCTATGACATAGAACCTAGATTTGAAGTAGACAATATCTGTGCAGAGAGAGTCCATAACTCATTAGTTAAGTATATTTACATAGGGTCAACAAAAAAAAATGGCCTGAATTGGGGAAGTGTGTGATTAGAAAACCTCAGAAGATGTCACACCCTCATCAACACTTCATTATTTTTAGTAAATATGAAGCTAGTTCAACAGGTCAAAATGAGAATAATTATTATTCTGAAGAACACTAATTTCTTGAAAATAAATTATACTAGTCTTTAGACATGGTATTTCAAAGGAAAATAAACCTATAAAATACAGTACATGCTTTATTTCAAATCCTTTGCATTATGAAAAGTCACTTAACAAAACCCTACTTGTAACAACTAATAATTTGTTAATGAATATTAATTTAAATGTGAATATTAATGATATTGGAATTCTTGTTTCCAAAAAGATGTTTAAAAGAATAACTACTATTTAAATATAATCTAAATTTACTAATGTAATTTTATAGCATTATATCTAGTCATCTTTTTTATTTAATATTTTTATTTTATAATTAACTTAATTTCACATAGCAGCCACGGATTCATCTGTCCTCCCTCCTTCCACCCTCCAGCCCTCCCCCCCAATCCACCCCCCCATTCCCACCTCCTCAAAGGCAAGGTCTCCCTTGGGGAGTCAGCCCAGCCTGGTAGACTCAGCCAAGGCAGGTCTAGTCTCCTCCTCCCTACACCAAGGCTGAGCAAAGTGTCCCCCCAGCATAGGCACCAGGCTCCAAAAAGCCAGCCCATGCACCAAGGAAAGGTCCCTGCTCCACTGTCTGGGGGCCTCCCAAACAGTTCAAGCTAATCAACTGTCTTGCTTATCCTGAGGGCCTGGTCCAGTTCCATGGGGGTTCCTCGGCCATTGGTTCACAGTTCATGCGTTTCCACTAGTTTGGCTATTTGTCCCTGATGGGAAGGGAGATACCATGATGAATGAAGACCCCAGGGGAATAGGAAGAAACAGAGTGCTAGAGAGGTCCCCAGAAATCCACAAAGATACCTCCACTGTAGACTATTGGTAATGGTTGAGAGAGTGCCTGAGCTGACCTGCTCTGGTAATGGGATGGCTGAACACCCTGGCTGTCATGATAGAACTCTCATCCAGTGTCTGATGGAAGTGGGTGCAGAGATCCATGGCCGAGCCCCAGGTGGAGCTCTGGGAGTCCAATCGGCAAGAGAGAGGAGGGAGTGTATGAGCGAGAGATATTGAGACCCATGTCTAGTCATCTTATTGAGTAAAATAATATATGTTTAATAATTAATAATATTACAATATAGTTTAGAATTGAATTTTCATTAAGGAGCATATCTTTCTAATTTCTCAAAATATCTGAATTCTCAAAGTTTTGAATCTTGAAAATAAAACACACAGGGAAATTTAAATTTTACCCGTGCACCTGTATGTACAAGTATTTGATTTTTAAAGAATTGACTCATTTGGATGCATCATGTCTAAAATATCCCTGACAGTTAAAAGTAAGCATGATTTTTGTAAGTGTGATAAAATTTGATTTATTTGAAGAATGAAGGTAACTATACACGTATATTTATTGTGCAGCATTTTTCTCAGAGATAAAAATTCCCTCCTGCAGGGAAGCTCTCTCTATATTTAGGAACCAAACAACTCAAATGTTTAAGGAAATCCCTAAAACTGATCAGATTCACTAGGCCCTTCCTTGCCAAGGCACTATGAGTTTGCTGAAAGACACTTTCAGACCAGCCATGGTGCCTGGAAGAAGCAGAAACCATTGAGCTTCCTGGTACAGACTCGGACCAACTGAGCTGCCTGAAGGGCCGCTACCCTTCTGAGCTGCCTGTAGGCATACAGTGTGCTCCATGTTTCCAGCTTTAGTGAACTGTTACTGTCTTCAGGTAGACCCTGGGTGATGCAGCTATTTTTGAGTGATTTTGTTCCTGTAAGTAAACCCTCACTGGTATTCTCAATAAAACTTACTGAGTCACCAAGTTTGACTTTGGTGGACTCTGACTTTAGTCCGTTGTTGGTTCCCGGTATGGTGAGTAGACATTTGCTCACATCTCTCCAGGAATAGTGTCACACAACAATAGTAGACAACCACAGCAAGCTGCAGATGCCTCTCCAGCTGACACAAATGAAGATGAGGTTATTCCGGTAAATAACAAATGACAAAGAGTATTTCATTAGTTTGCCTTTCCAATTTTTATGTAAATATGGAGGATTACAAATCAACTCAAGGATCTCTTATTTTCTGAAGGAAATTATATTCATGTAAGCTTTATGATTTGCAGATGAGCCATGAAAACCTGTGTGCAGAGACACATGCAAGCATGTCACAGAAGATGGGTTGTGATATGAGTAAAGCCCCATCACCTTTTAGAATCAGGCATCAGATTATTTTCATCTCTTCATATTTTCAGAGGCAAATAGAAATCTAGCTTTGCGCTATGACCATACATGGTTCTGTTTCTTCTGGAAGAGACTACAAACAACCGGGAAGAAATCCACCTTATAGCTTCTGCTTTGAGCTAAGAAACTGAAATTTAGTTACTTTGATCAAACCAAAGGGCACCAGGGTTGTTCTCTCTAACAGATGTCAGGTCTCTGTGATATGACTGGCCAGCTCTGTCACATAAGCACTGCATAGAAGCTGTAGCTGGAAGCTTCAGAAGGTAAATGGCATTAAAACATTTCACAGTTGGCTTTGTAATGCATGATATTGTTATTTTCCCAGCACATTTGCTTTCCTAATTGTGTTTTGCTTGGATTAGTATTAAAAAGAGTTTGTCTTCCCTGAGCACACACCAGCTGGGTAGTGGGAGGAAAGGGCTTTGGAGCTAACCAGGCAGAGGGGCAATTCAGCTCTGAGATTCAAAATTAGTCATGAATAATTCACAAAGCAGATAATCCACCCATGGATAAACAAAAGGTACTGGAATCATCCCAGGATCATTTTATACACTAATTGTTAAAACTACTAGATTTTTCTCTATGTTTTGGTGGTGGTAATGGATATACTAAGATACCTTATTGAATGGCCTCTAAGTGAAATCAATAAGTTTTTAACTGTGCATCTATTATATATACATTTTTTAAAAATTAAATATACATATTTACTTTGGTTATATTTTATATTTAACTATATACAAGTTAAATATTAAGCTATATAAACTACAGTGTTACATATATATGTACATTTAAAAAAAAATAATGTCTTTCTGTGTAGACCTGACTGACCTGGAACTTACTCTGCCAGTGGTTCTCTACCTTCTGAATGCTGTGACCCTTTTAGTATAGTTCTTAATGTTGTGGCAACCCCCAACAATAAATTTTTTTTGTTGCCACTTCATAACTTTAATTTTGTTGCAGTAATGAATCATAATGCAAATATTTTTGGTGATAGAGGTTTTCCAAAGGGGTCATGACCCACATGTTGAGAGCCACTGCACTGTGCAATCCAGACTAACCTTACTCATTTGCCTACACCTCCTGAGGGGTGCAATTAAAGACATGAACCATCATGCCCAGTCATATTTACTTTTTGTTATATTTTATTTGGAATATATCTTTTATGCATATGAGAAGCCAATAAAGTGTAAGGATGATGTGTTTCCACGTTAAGGTAGTTTATGGATATCGAGTTCTGATCTAGGTGGCCATTCAAATAGGGAATAGTTTTTTGTTTGTTTGTTTTTGTTTTCTGTACTTTTGTTATTCATTTTGCATTTTATTGAAGTAACCAAACCTTTGAAAGATGTTATATTATCAATAAATATCAGTGAAGAAAATGCAGTATGAGGTCTTTGTTGTTAACCTTTACTTTTTATATATCTATTGCCATAAACTCACTGAGGATGGCAGAATAATTGTTACTATAATTATTATTTTATATATATTCAGAACAACAGCATGATTCTTAGTACAGCACAACACGTTAGATAAAAATGTATTCTCTGTACTGAATTATAACAGAGAACTTAAGAAACATGTATCACAATTCAGTAGACAGTTACTCAAAAAAGTCTTTCCAGTATATTATATTGTTCTAATAAATGAAAGAATAAATATTTGTACATAATAAGTTGAGTTTATACCTATGCATAAATTTTCATGTCTTACATATTTGCATTCTGAAGAGCATTTATCTCTTGTGGGAATTTTTAAGTTTAAAATTGTAACATATATCTGTGTATATATATATATAAAATCATTTTCCTTTGAAATACCATCCAACTTCCTCCCTCCCACACCAATTTCTTCCAATCTTGAAAGTCAACTAAAATATTTTAATTATCTAAATATGAATTATAACCTTCCTTTTAATGTGGATGTAGTCATACTCAGGAGGCCCAACCTAGAGGAAGTGAGTTTCAAGGCCAGCATTGGTAAATAGTGACATTCTTCTTCAAACAAAACAAATTGAAAAGGAAAAGGAAAAAAATTAAGACAATAATAAAAAAATACCTAAAGGCACCAAAAAGAACTCCTAAAACTCCAAGTTAATAAAATTATAACTAGTTATGTAGTCAAACAGCTGTGTTGCAAATAAAGTATTCACTAAATGTTTTTAATTGAAAACTATTTAGAAAGAAATACCTAATTGGACATTATTATGATGGTGTTTACAGTAATGCAAGGTCTTGCCATATAATAAATTATTATGCAGTATGTTAGCTAAAATGAAGATTTTTAATACAGGAAAATTATGGTATTAAAATATTAACAGAAATAAATAAATCAGAAAACATAGAAGTAGACCGTTAGTCTCAGAACTGAACTGACGTTATAGCCATTTTTTAATATGTTGAGTACATAGATAATATTTTTCTTTGTTTTCCTAAATTCATACACTTACTGCCTCTTTCAGCAAAAGATAATTGTGGCTAAAAATAAAAATACAGTAATTATTAAAGGTTGTCAATATCTATTATACGACCCTTTCATTGTATTATGAAAACTCAGAGCATGTTCACTTACACATTTGAGTGTAAAATTAACAATGCAAGCTAGTTAGACATGAAATAAGGTCGTGCCACTCCTTAATTCATATGCCTAATGTCTTACTGTGGGCAGAGAAAAGAAAACCCGGAACTCACATCCATGGCCTCTCAGGCTGTGCAGATTCTGGACCCTGCCTGTCTCACCTCCTCCTCACTTCCCCACCCCCAAACCCAGTTCTCTGTGTTCCTCGGCTTGTCCCTTTCTTAAAGCTGCTAACTATTGCCGAACTCTTGCCCCCAGAGTCTTTTAGTATCCTTTTCCATCTCCCTTGCACACTGTTGCATTTTCCTGACTACCTCTTTCAAACATCAGGTCTAAGTTTAAAGAATCTAGGGGAGAGAGGTGGTGGGGGGAGAGACTGTGAAGACTGGAAGGAGAGAAAACTATGGATGCGATGGGATGTAATGTGTAAGAGAAGAAAAAAGAAAAAAAAAACAAGTTTAAACAACGCAAGTAGTAAAATGTTGACGGTAAAATCTATATTGTATATTTTCAATAAAATTCCTTATATTTAATATTTGAAGAAAAAGACTAACAGAATTACATAATTTGAAGGAAAACTGATAGATTTAGGGATAATTGTAGCAGATGAAGTAAACCAGACTTGGAAAGGGTCTCCTCATGTGCAGAATTGAGATTTGAAAATACAAAAACAAAAAACAGCTCACAGAAGTGGAAGGAGGACAGTTTGCCAGGGAGCAGAGTATAAGAGAGAAGTGGGAGATGAGGCAGGTGAGAGGTCTGAATATGATTGAAATGCATCGAGTACGTGCATGAAAATGCCATGAAGAAACCTTTATTTTATAAACGTAATACACCAATACAAACATAATTCAGAGATACGTAAACGAATTTCTAAAATGGTCTTATTAAATAAAAAAAAAACAAAAAAAAACACAGAGCCAAATATAGGGGTGAAAGCCTTAGATCAGGGAAATAGGGAAAGCCACCAGCCAATCTTACCTCACTAGCTCTGCAGCTTACAAATGTGAGTTACTTCCTGTCTACCCATGCCTTTATTGCTTTGCTGTTCTGCCCTCTCGTTGCCTCTCTTAGCCGAACTAGTTCACTTCCTCTTCCTATACAGCTCTGTCATTTTCTGTCTGTCTGGACAGACCTCCAGGCCTCTATGGTTGGTACTGGGATTAAAGGCGTGTGCCACTAGGCTTGGCTCTGTTCCCTAGTGTGGCCTTGAACACACAGAGACCCTGCTGGCTAAGTGATAAGATTAAGGTCATGTGCTACCACTGCCTGACTTCTTTGTTTACTTAAAATGGCATGCTATTTCCTCTGATCTCCAGGCAAACTTTATTTATTAAGGTACAAATAAAATATCACCACAGAGATACCCAAATCAACAGTGGGTATTTCTCTTTCTGTTTATTTCCGGTGTGTGTGTGTGTGTGTGTGTGTGTGTGTGTGTGTGTGTTGGGGGAGGGGTTAAGTTTAAAAGCTTTCTGATGGCAGTGTACATTACTGCTCTAAAGCCCAGGATTCGATCATTTGGGGTAAATGGTGATGAAATTGTACAGAGCTTTGTGCAGTGGTGTGGTTAAGCCCTCCTTCAGATGTTCACACACGCGTTCTATATAACTCAAAGCCAAGGCTTATCATCAAGTCATTAAGATGCAAGGTAATATTTTTTTTTTAGGAAAAAAAGACACATTTATTCAGCGTCACGATCAGATTATTACATTTAGTAATCAACAGCATGGGTGGAAAATGCCTACAGTAAAAACCCTTTGTTGGAATGCTTTACACTTTCTACAAACAGAAACTAAAATAACTTGTTGCACAATAGTCACAAATACAATTGTAGAATTTTTTGCCCCTACACATGAGTATTGTCTAAAACATGTCTTCTTCATAGCAGCTAGGTCCTGCCATCCCTGTGCTTGGCTGAGTTCACAAATCTGCTGTAACCTGTAGCTTCCCTGACACTTCTCTGGCTCTCCTCTCCTACTAAGCTTTGTTTTCTGGCTGTAAGTAGAACCCCCTGCCACGGCCATAGCTGCTGCTGCTGCTGCTGCTGCTGCTGCTGCTGGAACCACCATATAGCCACCTTGGTTTCGTGGTTTAGCAAAGTACTGGCCACCACCACCACAAGGGCCAGAACTTCTGCCTCCAAAGTTTCCTCCCTTCATGGGTCCAAAATTTGAAGACTGATTGTTGTAATTGCCAAAATCATTGTAGATTCCACCACCTTCAAAATGGCTTCCATCATTACCAAATCCATTATACCCATCCCCACTGCCACCATATCCACCACCACCACCACAGGTGCCACCAAAGCCACCAGGACCACTTAAGTTTCCCCCTCAACCAAAATTGTCATTGCCACCAAAACCGCCTCTACTGCCACCACCAAAGTTTCCGGAACCACTTCAACCTCTTGGGCTGGACGAAGTACTAACCATCTCCTGCTTTGACGGGGCTTTTCTTACTTCGCAGTTGTGGCCATTCACAGTATGGTATTTCTGAATAACAATCTTGTCCACAGAGTCATAGCCATCACAGGTGACAAAAGCAAACCCTCTCTTTTGTCCACTGCCTCTGTCAGTCATAATTTCGATCACTTCGATTTTTCCATACTGCTCAAAATAATCTCGCAGGTGATGTCTGGTAAGTTTTAGGTCTCCTGAAGGCCTCTCAGCCGATGCAGCACACCCAATCAGACTGGCGTCATACAGAATTGGAAAGCCCAGGTTGAACAGGTAAAGCGCTCCTGGGTGATTCCCCTGCCCCAGAAGAATCACGCTGGCTTGTCTGTTTTCTGGGATGCCATTTGTGTCCCTTGAGGGAGTCATTTTGAGCCTCTCTCTCGGGAGGACGGCTTTGAAGGGGCCGGTTTAAGGAAAGACATGGAGAGGGGAGTTGAGGTGGATCTTCCACCAGACTCCTTCCAAACATTCCAGACTCTTTGGGTACAGGGGAGTTGAGGTGGATCTTCCACCAGACTCCTTCCAAACATTCCAGACTCTTTGGGTACAGGGATGCGAGGGTGCCAGGGTTTGAGGTGGAGCTCCCACCCAAACAATGTTCATTCTGCCAACAAAGATCTTTTTCACAGTTAAGTGGGCACCCGGTCTCTGAGAATCTTCTCTTGGCACAGCTGTCTTAGGTTCCACAACTCTTCCCTGCACCTTGTGTGGTCTTGTATTCACAGCGGCATCCACCTCCTCCACGGTGGCGTATGTGAAAACCCCAAAGCCCCTGGAACGCTTGGTGTTTGGATCTCTCATGACCACGCAGTCTGTGAGTGTTCCCCATTGCTCTAACCTCAGGCTCTCGTCAGTGTTGCGAAGCTCAGCCCTCCAATGAAGAGCTTCCGCAGCTGTTCTGGCTCCTTGGGAGACTCTGACTTACACAGGACCACAGGGAAGTGAGAGAGCTTTCGGCGATTCTTCCTCCGATGTCAACAGGCGGGAAGACAAGGTAATATTTTAACTAAATACAATACCAATTTCCTGTTCAGAAGTGAAGAGCACCTAAAACTGTATTACAATAGTCTCCTTTTCTTAAAAATAAAAACTATGCTAGAAACATAAGCTGACTCAGTCCTGAAGGGTTCATCTCAGTTCTGGTCTCTCAGTCTGTCATCCTATCAAATGTGGACATAAACCACCCAGAGACTGCTCGCAGGGGAGATATGTTCTTTAAGGTTGTATTGGTGACTTTTCTGTCTCTGTGATAAAACACCATGACCAAAAGTAGCTTATGAAATAATGAATATATTTTGAGCTTATAGGTTCCAGAGGAATAAGAGTCCATGGTGGTAGCAAGGCATGACAGCAAGCAGTAGGCATCATGACAAGAGCAGAGAGCAAAGGGATGACATCTCCACCAACCCGCAGAGAGCAGAAAACAGACTGGAATTGAAGCAAGGTTAGTGACTCTCAAAGCCCAGCCCCAGGGACATGCTAACTCTAGCAAGACTGTATCTCCTAGAGGTTCCATCACCTCACTCAAAGAGCACAACCACCTGGGGGCCAATGAGAGATAATTCACATTCCAACTACCACATGCCTTGGCCACTTAGGCTCATGGCCATACCACAGTGCAAAATGCATTTCACCCAACTTCAAAAATCCTCATATTCTTTCTCAGTCTCAATATTCTTTATAAGCCCAGTCTCTTCTGAGACTCAAGGCAATGCCTTATCTGTAGCCTTCTGTAAAATCAAAAAGAAAATTACATATTTTTATCATCTACCACTCTGAAGGGTAGAATGAGGGCATAGTGAATGTGGTGGTTTAAAAGAAAATGGCCCCCAAAGGGAGTGGCGCTATTAGGGGGTGTGGCCTTGTTGGAGTAGGTGTGGTCTTGTTGGAAGAAGTGTGTCACTCTGGAGGTGAACTTTGAGGCCTCATATGTGCTCAAGATATTGCCTATAGTCTCAGAGTCTCAGACCACTTCCTACTGCCTGCAAGATGCAGAAATCTCAGCTACCTCTCCAGCACCACATCTGCCTGCATGTCCCACCACGATGATAATGAATTGAACCTCTAAAACTGTAAGCCACCACCTCAATTAAATGTTTTCCTTTTTCAAGAGTTGCTTGCTGTGGTCAATGGAAGCCCTAACTAAGACAGTGAAGAAATAGTTGGGTTGACAAAGCAAGACCAAAACCCAGCAGGACAAACATCAGGGCCTGGTGCACATCCAATGTCAGGTGCTTTGTTTCAACCTGATGACTCAAGCTCTCCAGCTTTGGTGTCTGCCACAAACATCTCTCTTCTGAGTGTTTTCACTCCCCGTGTATGGTTCTTCTTGACAGACATCCCATGGTTCTGAACTTTCCACTATCATGGGGCCTCCACTGCAGTCTACCCTTGACTTTCACTGCTTCATGCAATGGCCTATCATTGCCTTCTGCTCTCTCAGGGCCTTCAGACAGTGACTCCCTTGCCATGCACTGACTGGCCTCAATGGCTCTCTGAAACTAAGGAAGAAGATTCCATGTCCCCTTCCTTGCAATTTTTATGCCTCTGGAGTCATTACTATGTAGATGATAACCACCAAGTTCAGCTGACACCTTTGGGTGGCCCCTGATGTACTTCAAATGTATTAGCAGCAGCTTTCTCGGGCAATGCTTTCTAGGAACAGAAAATTCCTTAGGTTTTTCCCTTTCCTAAGTTGGAAATTGAGCTGGCTGGAGTCTTGTCCTGAAGGCAGCCTTTTTTTTTTTATTCCAGTGAAGAGCAGGAGGCCTTTCCTTAACTATGTTAATCTCCTTAGCAAGTTCAGCCTCTCTTTCAGTGCAGATTGGCTGTAATAGTAAGCTTCCAAGTGCCATTTTTCTCTCCAAAGTGTGTGTGTGTGTGTGTGTGTGTGTGTGTGTGTGTGTGTGTGTGTATTTCATTTTACCCCCACTTGTTCTTTTTCATTGTAGACATTCATAAAGGAAATCAGTAATAACCATGCCACAGGACTCAACATTATTCAGGCTTGAAATTTGCTCCATGAAAGAAATCAGGCCATTATGTTTCCATTTGCTATCAGCAAGTTTGTAGGACATGTGCACAAAACAGCCAGACTCAGCCAAAATATCACATTAATGGCCTCTAGCCTTCTTGCTGTTAAAAATCTTGGCTTCTACTCTCACCAACATGGCTGCCTAGATATGATCTTAACAAGCACAAGACAAATAGACTGCTAACACGGAAAGCGGGAAAACTCAGGAGGCCTTAACCCTAGACCAGTGTTTGGCAACCTGTGGGTTGCGACTCCTTTGTAAGTCAAGCAACCTTTCCAAGGGACTGCCAAAGAAAAACAGAAAACATAGATATTTACATAATGACTTATATCAGTAGCAAAATTACAATTATGAAGTAGCAATAAAAAAATTTTCATTGGGTGTCACCACAACATGGAGAACTGTATTAAAGGGTCACATTAGGAAGGCTGAGCACCACTGCCCTAAAAAAACAACAACAGGCCACTAAAGAATACTGAAGTGGGAAAATAATATTCCCCAGGGAGAGGGACATCAATTGGTTACCTGATACTAAATGGTCAGCCCTGAAAATATACACATACAAACAACATTATACAGGCAGTACAGGTTGTTCAAATACTTGAGTCAACATGGGGGCATTTCTCATTCAAATCACTGCAGTGGTTGGTCCTACAAATATATTTAATATTCACTCAGATAATATTTTAAGCATTTTCCCATGCTCTGGGAATATTAAAGCTGTCTAGATATATTTAGTGTCTACTCAGAGATAAAAATTAATATAAGTTTGAAAGAAACACAAGGATGAGAAAGAAGAGTAATGTTTTTGGCCTCCGGAATTTGTCAAAGTTGGGGCATAAAATCAGAGTGTTAGTTTTATTTGTTAGCACTTACCTTTGACTATACATTTCAGTATATGTTTTGTGGTAAATGAAGAACTTTGATGCAATTATACCTCATAGTGAATATACTGGTAAGCTGGTGACCTTGCAGAAGGGAGAGGCACCTTCTGATTGCTGGTTGGGTATAAAGAGAGGGAAAGTTGACTGGTTGTGGGAATAAAAGGGCATCTCATGGAGTATTCCCTAGTTAAGGGCTCAGGACTCTGTTCCTCCATGACCTTGAAATATCCCTGCCTCAGTACTCAGGATCACCAATCCTGAATGACTTCATATGCAATTGCCTCTGGAACATGCATACAGATAGAAAACATTCTTTCTAAAAACCCTCCCTTCTACTCCCCATGGCCTTCAGCTCTGAAGACTCCCATCACTGCTAGCTGCCAGACTTACTGAATGCTCAGCTCCTGAATGCTGATCACACTCTTCCTCTCCTCATTCCTCTAGGACGAACAGTGATTTACCTAGCAATTCCAACTTACCTCAATTGTCTCTGTTGTCTGGTAAGTGGTCTACACTCCTCCAGTGGACTCTCAACTACTTCCAACCCTTCCATTCTTTGAATACCACATGCCTAGCCATAATGTAACAGGGTTTACTTATTTTACAGAGATATTTTTCTCAGCATTTTTTTATATTAAGCTACCCCTGTTTAAACTATTGTGGGTTTTCTGTTACAACTGGACCCATGCTACTCTGAGTCTAAAGCATGAGAAACAGCTAATCATGTGGAGATAGCTATAGAAGCTAACATGTAGGAAGGATCTTGAAGAGGGAAGAACCTTGTTCGTAGGAAATGACAGGGACAATATATAAGAAGAAGAAAGTAAAATGATTAGATGCTCATACTATACATATGACTTTTATATTCACTCTGAAGATCTATGCTCAGGTATTCATGCTTACATGCCAAGCATTTTAACTCATGGTATTCATACTTACATGCCAAGCTTTTTTACTTGTGGAACAATGCTTCCAGCTCTGCATTTTATGAGACATTGAAGATTTTCCTACACAATCAACACTACTAATCAATCTACCAAATGGTACCAGCTGCCTCTTTCATGAGAATACCCATATGCTACCCTCAATAGACTTCATCCTAGCCTTCCCTTTCACTGTATACTGTAGTCAGAAGTTTTCCTGTGTCCCACCCACCCACAGCTGCTTGAACAAGTAAATACACAGAGATTTATATTACTTGCAAACTGTATGGTCTAATGGCTAGGGCTTCTAGCTAGCTAGCTCCTATAACTTAACCCATTTCCATTAATTTATATGTTGCCACATGGTCGTGGCTTACTGGTACTTTCACATCTTGCTTTTTCTGGTGGCCACCGGCATCTCTTCTCTCTCTTTTCTTCTTCCTATCTATCTGCTTGAATTTCCTGCCTGCTTCTAAGCTGCCTTGTCATAGTCCAATACAGCTTTATTTATCAACCCATCAGAACAATGCATATTCACAGCATACAGAAAGACATCCCACAGCAGTATACTCTCATAACTTTTGAATGTTTTTATATGTATCACTTCATTTAATAGTAGACTGTTGAGGCTTGGGGTATGCACAAAGAATATAATCTAATCCAGACTTTTAAATGTGTACCTAAGAAGACTGCAGTCAAAGACAAAATGCTTTTCAAGGTTTCATAGCTAGAAATCATATCACTCAAAGCCAGAGCTTATGCCTCCCACAGAGGAGACTGTCCTTTTGAACATATTGCTTTCTCCTGGAAGGCTTATGCTGAAGTGAAGGCTATACTTATTTCTCAGACTCTATACAGCACCCAACTCACTACTGGTCTTCATTATCTCCATAGGTTCTCTCTTAGTAAAAATAGCAGGAAAGCCAACCAAACAAGTCCATTTTCTGTCCTTGAATGAGTTATGTGACCACTCACAATGCAATGACAAGTACTGAAAACTGGAGCCTGTGGACAGGGAGACTACTTTGCTTAGAACTCCTGGAAAGAGCATTGTAGCTACATAATGAGCATAGGAAAGTTCTGGCAATCCTATTAGTATAGAGTCTAGATTACTGGCCTAGGATTCTGCAGTAAAATGACCTCTTTGCTGCTTTAGATGCTGTTGCTCAGTAGACTGCATACTGAGTAAGCAGGGTACAGACTTGAGTCCCTGATGATGTTTACTTGAGGGTATCATCTGGTGACAGACAGCAGCTTGCTGGTCACATGTAGGCTTCATTACTATCAACTCATGGGGTGAAAACAAGATATAGTTGATTAGAGTTGTCCTTCTTGGTAATGGCTAATGTTGTTGTGTCAACTTGGCTAGGCTATGGTATTTTATATGTTTGGGCAAATACTAATCTTAATGTTGTCATGGAGTTATTTTCAAATATAATTGATATTGAAAAATATTAGATTATATGTAGAGATTACCTTATACAATTCAACTGAGACTCTGTCAATCTGATAAGATTTTAAGGAAGAGAGAGATTGAGATCCCAAAATGAGAAAAAATTCTATAAAATTCTAAGTCGAGGGCTTGTCCTGCATATTTCAGATTTTCTATGTACTACAACTGCCTGAGTTGAATGATTAAGACAAATCTTTCCATAGGAAGGTAGATAGATGTGGAGCTAGCAGAGATATTTATTTAATTCTAATATGTCTATTGAGGCAGAAAAGAGAGCTCTAACTTTTGCCCCTCCCCCATGAGTACGTGTGTTTCTGTGGACAGTTGTGGGTAATTATGAGTACAGAAGAACAATTTACCAGTCTATTCTTACTGTTTTAATCAGTAGTGAAAAATACGAAAGTATATTATAAAGAAAGCACTAAAAGAAATGTTTACTATTCACTCATCAAACATATTTGAGCATTATTCTGTGCTGTGTTCTCTTTTACACCACAGTCATCACTTCTTAGCTTTTGGTTGAGACCTCGTGTAGGTCTTCAGTATCTCCTCATGTCACAAATATACATGAGAAAATTGCAAACCAGAAAGGTCAAGGTGGGTAGAAAAGAGCTTTCAAAGCAGGAAAAACCAGAACTGTATTTGAGCAGACACTCTTTGTATTAATTCATATTTACCTTGCCCAAAATGCCTTTAAGTCTTCTCTGTTTGACATGATTTCCTAAAGACTAGGAGCAAAATTTGAATAATATCTAACAGTAAGAAATCCATAGAAACTGAGCTCCATTGTGCTCACGAAGAGAGCTTTCTGAAAACAACAGCAGGTCGGTAGCCTGAGTCACCAGGGCTGTAGGGTAAACAGAGGTCCGACTGCATAAATCCTTTAAAGCAGATGAGCAGTGACAGAAATATACACTGCATGTTGGGATTTAAACCTTAAAATAAGTTGTTTTTGAGCATACTAAATGGCCTAATTTATTTTGCTTTCGGAAGTATTTCTTTGAAGATCTAATTTCAGCTCTCACATGACAAATGCTATCTAGCTATTGATCCTTCCAACTTTCAAGTCTCAACATTTGTTCCTCTGCTGTTTCTTTCTGACTGCTAGCTATTAGAGCTGTCATTACACAGTTCTATTCTGATACCCATATGAAGTGCAGTGCATAAAAGGAGTCATTGTTCCAGGGGCTAGAGTGGATGCTGGTTGATCCAAAGTGTAATCTTGTCTCCTTACCTCAACCTAATTATTAAGCCTATATGATGAGTTCCCTGAACTTTTGTTTTTATCCTTAAGATTTGATTCTCCTATAAAACATAAATGTAGGTAACAATGCTGCTATTGAGAAAAACATAATGAAAATATGTATAATAAGTTTGGAGGTAGACTTCAAAATTGTCCAGTGAATGTGCTTCATGCATGAGATAGCATTTTGGCAATCTGGTTTGCAAGTCCTGAAACAAAACTAGTGAGTTAAAATTATTTAATGCATTCTCTAACATCTATGTATTGCTATAGAATTTCTAGAATCTATCTGCAGGGTCCATCTCAAACCTGTTCAGGTACAAACTCTGTGTGCTTTCTATATACTTTATTACTTCTCTTAACTTAGGAATGAAACAGAATAGTCTCCTGTGTCCACTCTAGTTCCCTGCTGTCAAGATAGAAGGAACTTTGTAAAATAGGTATGTTACCTTATTATCTCCTATGCCTAGCACGCAAAACATTCCTGAGGTTTTCCTATTGCTAAAATGCTAATGGGAAATCTTTATGCCATGATCCTTGACACCTTGTATTCTCTCCTACTAAAATTACCCTCCAGCTTTACCCATCTTACGCCTACCCACATACTTTCTACTCCAACCTCACCTTTGTCCTTTTTACTCCCTGTAATTTTTACAGGGCTAGGAAAAGAACCCAAGGTCTTGCCTATTTTTCAGGCAAACACTCTACCATTGAGCTGCATTTCCCTGGGTTGTTTTCCTGAGGTAGTGCCTTGTTATTTAGTTCAGGCTAACCTTGTACTGGTTGTGTAACTGACTCAAACTCCCAATCTGCCTACTTCTACCTCTCAGGTGTTGAGATTACAGGTGTGTGCCATTTCCTTTATCTCTGGCTGGTTGTATTTTATAAGTCGTACCATCACGGGAAATTTGCATGTGCAATGTTGCTTATTGAAAAATAGCTATTTTTCATCATTTAATCTAATTACTACTATCTCTAAATCCCAGTACAAAATATCACTTCATTAGGACACCTGAGTGGTGCATGAGGGGTTATCATGTGTCTTGTTTTTGTTTTTGAGATAGGGTCTCACTATGTAGTGCTGCCTGTCCTAGAATTTTCTATGTAGAGCAGACTAATAACAAACATTGAGATCTACTGACCCCTGCCTCCCAAATGCTGGGATTAAAGGTTTCCATTTTCCACAGTTTTTCACATCCTCATTAAAATTTCTTATCTTATGTCTTTTTAATAAAGTAAATCCCAACAAACATAAGGTGATTTATCATCATAGTTTGTTTATATTTTCCTAATTACTAGCTATGCTGAATACATTTTTTTGTACCTATTGGCCTTGTTTCTGGTCCTTTGCCTATTTTTGTGTAATTATCTTCTGATTTCTTTATTTATTGCTATTGAGTTTCAGGAATTCTCTAACACTTTGTATATTTCCTGCATTCATTAGGTATGTAGTCCCTAAGTATTTTCTCTCATAGATTATCTTTTTGTTTTCTTGATTCTTTCCTTTAATGTTCAGCTTTTGAATTCGATGATATCCCACTTTACTCTTTTCTTACTTGTGCTTTTGGTATTATATTCCGGAAACCATTACCCAGGCCAAGATCTAGGAGCCTTTGTCCCAATGTTGTTGTTGTTGTTGTTGTTGTTTTTTCTAGGAGTTTTACATTTTCAATTCTCTACTACACTTTGATATGACTTTAGGTTCCAATGTTTCTCTTCAGGACATAGACACCCAATTTTCTTGGCTTCATTTATTGAAGATTCTCTTCTCCATGTATGTTCAAGTGAACTTCTGTGTCTGTTTCTAGAATTTCTATTGGGTTTCATTTCTCTATGTGTTATAACAGTGGGGTCACACTAATTTGATTGCCACAACTTTGTTCTATAGTGTGAAGTCAGAAAGTGTGGTACCTTCAGCCCTGTTCATCTAGCACAAAGTCAGTTGGTAGGTGTGTGTTTGTGCTCTATATTGATTATAGGGTTATTTTTATATTTATTTGAAAAACATTATTGGAACGTTAGTAAGAATTGCACTGAATCTGTAGATCACATTAACAATATTAATTCTCCAAGTCCATGAACATGGGTGACATTCCATTTATTCTTAAATGTTTTAGTTTTCATCAGGGTAGAAATGGTGTATGAATTTGAGGAGGAGATTTATATATCCTTCTTTGTCTGCTGTGTCACTGTGCACTGGATATTTGCTTTTTTATTTTAAACCATACATTGACTGTTGTAGTTTATGACACATTTTGATTTTATAGAAGCTGGTGTGAAAAACTAACATCTAATTAATAGCATATAGTACTTTGGGACTTAAGTCATGGAGAAGAAAAGCAAATAGAAGGTGTTACCATTTAGGTTTCTACATTCAGTGATGGAACAGAAGTTGATTCAGCCAAGTTGGGCCAAGAGAATTGGTCAGTCCATTTAGAGTAAATACTGTTTTACTTTGGACATGAGTTTGAGATGTTTGTGATGGATTCAAGTTAAATGCATAGCTTGGGTCTCAGATAAAAATCTGAGCTTGAGGTAGAAACTTTGAGTCATCTCTGTTAGGTTGAATACCTTTGAAATCATGATAGAGGGCAATTTCTCACTGAAAGTAATGCAGTTCATAATTTCTGTAATATTAGAGCCAATTTAGGTGAGAAACTGAGAAAGAAAATAGTGAGGACTTGAAAGACTGTGAATAATGTTCCTTCTGTTCTTTCATTAAGGAACAGAAAAGTCATAATAGAACTAGCCATTTGGACTCACCAAAGAGCGGCCTAATAAAGATTGGGTTTGATTTTGAAGAACCTCAGCAGAGAAGCATGAGGTAAAGGGGGAATGATCGTATACACTAGAGAGTAAGAAGTGTTCAGAGAATGGATAGGGGTGAGCAAGTATACGTCACTGTTTGCAGCCCGGCTTTCCTCCCTTAGACAATAGTAGCTTTTTGTTGTGGGGAAGTAGTGCTGTCGTATCCAATGAAAACCATCTCCTAACCCAATAAACACTCCCCTACACTTTCATGTGTGGGGTTGAATTATCCAAACTCAAGTTATCATGGCCTAGCAAAGATAGAGAAAAGACTCCGACAGTGATAGGTTGGGAGACATGCTGTAATGGTCTCAAGAGGCTGCTTTGACTATACCCTACACCACGATAAGCTATGTACTGCCAAGCCACAACCCAAAACAATAATAGCCCACTGTCCAACCTGAGCTGATAATGAAACAAAACAGTAGAGTGATGAAGAGGTCATTGAAAATTTCTCACAGCTTTTTATTCTTTTCATGCCACCTTTTACAGTTTCAGATAAGATAATGAAATGAGTACAATTATTTTACCCCCAGAGAGAGCACTAAGAAATGTTCAGCTGTCTACTGCAGTAATAAGGGGATGCTTTAAATATAAAAAGCAGCTTGATCTTTTGACTTCTATCATGAAATATGTGTAATGAGAATTATCACAAATTCTAGAATGAAATAATAAAATGAGTTTCTTGGGTATCTTAAAAAATATCCTGGGATATAAATGCCTTAATCACCCATGAAAAATTTACTGGAAACTTAAGTATTTGAGAGGTGGATAACCACTGTGATAGCCTTTGCTCAGTTGAAAATTACCTATCACCAATTTGTGTGTGTGTGTGTGTGTGTGTGTATACGCGCCTGCCACATGGAACTAGCTACACTTACTAGTAGAAATATTTTTTAAGGAAATTACTCTGATCAGAAATGAATGTATTAAAAATGGTAGTCTTCTGTTGTTTTTTGTTTGTTTGTTTGTCTTATTTTTATTTTGTTTTGTTTTTAGAGACAGGGTTTCTCTACATAGTTTTGGTGCCTGTTCTGGATCTCGCTCTGTAGACCAGGCTGTCCTTGAACTCACAGAGATCCACCTGCCTCTGCCTCCTGAGTGCTGGGATTAAAGGTGTGCACCACCACCACCACCACCACCACCACCACCACCACCACCACCGCCCAGCCTGGTCTTCTGTTGTTTAAACCTTTATTGCATGATTAATTATTCTGGATACTTAAGTGAAATAAATGAAGATATCACACTAATAGTATGTAGTGCTGTGTATTTTTCTGACAATGGCTAACTCCTCATTCAACAACTTCTACTTTTAAAAGGTAAATATTTTTTTCTGCCTAAACTCAATTTAACAAGATCTATTTAAGATGTTACAGATATTGGTTAAAGAGCCATGATTGAGAAGGTGGATTATATAGTCTACAAAGGTGGCAGCTGTGTATTTTATGAATGTATAGTTGTGGACTTTTGAGTATTTATTACTTGCTTACAAGTATATACTGACTTTGTATAGACTGCTCAGTAAGTATATATTTAGTCATTTCCAAAAATGAATATTATTATTCAGCAGACTTTGTACCAAAACATGATAAAAAAAAAAGGTGTTGTTTTCTCAGTACTGCTCTGTAGCCATGTAAGCTATTCACAAGAGATTCTAAAACATATTATTTTCTAGAATTCATGTGTTTACAAAGTATACATTGCTGCCTCAATATAAACTGCAGAAAATTTTTCAGAGATACTTATATGGAAAAAATCCAATTTTTATTTTGTTCAACCCAGTATTTACCTTTGACCTTGCCCTGGACTGTCTTCTTGAAAAAAATATAATCTTGACAGCAGCTGATTACTTAATTGCCACTTCATTTCCTGTTTCCTCTCTCAGATCTCAGAAAAATGTCTACACCTCTACCACTGGCATCCTATTTCCTGCTTCACAGTTTCTACCTCTGAACGTCTAGCCTTTCAAGCAACTCATAGCACTGAACTAATTACCAACATGTCTATCACCATTTATCTTTCCAGCTTCTCAATTTGTTTTATGGAACTAAATTTCCTTTCACAGCATCTTCCCTAACCCTTTGTTTCTCGTTATTTCAGAGCTCTTTACAGAATATGTGTTCTTATTCTTACTTCAAATGTTGTCTATAACTACCTATTTTTATTAGTAACTAAAATTGTGAATTTAAATGAAAAGATGACTTCAGAAATTGTGAGAACTTGGGAACTGCACCTAGTGATAAACACTTGCTTACCAAATGTGGAAAGCAATGATAATCAAGCGACCTTAATTCCACTTTTGGTGAAATACAATACTAGACTGAAATACAGTTGTTTTTACTACTTCCTTGTGTCTGCTGTGGTTATTTATTATAACATTGTACTGATACATTTGATATACTGAACTTTTTGTAGCTTAATATAAATTTGATCACTGATGACATAGGTTGGGAGGGGGAGAAAAACAGATAGAAACCCTACGTTTGTTTGTCTGATGCCCAAAAGTGGAACTTGTGAACATATATGCAATAGTACAAATTAGTTCAGAATCCCAAGACGAATTTTATTGGTTTTAGCTACACCACTGGAGTTACCACCAACACAATTTCTTGTTAATTTTAAACTGAAATTATGCATGATTAACTGAAAATTAAATTTTATATTTACCCAATGACAAATGAATATTATTAAGCCAAAAAAATAAGCATGATGATTTAAATCTCTATTGCTTCCTTACACAGAACTACATAAAGCCGCATTACTAAAGGCAGTGGAAATTCATGGTAATTGTGCTCTGTAAAAGTTTCGGAATTTAAGAAGCACTTCATTGTTGCATTAGGCCATTTAGGATGCTCAGCGTCTCAACTGACTGTAATTCCAATCTGCTCAAGTGCCCTGTTAATGACCTTCCTTCTTCAAGTAAGGAGAGGAATTCAATGTTTATACTTTAAAAAATTCTCTACCCCAAACAGATTGGGGGACATTTTCTTTTGATTCTATCTTTACCATGGCAAGGGGAGTGAATTGCTACCTCTGCATCAACTGAGGAAGCTAACCTTTAGTGACTCTTAATGAAAGCCCGCACTGAGAATGGAAAAAAAAAAAAAAGAAAAAAGAAAAAAGAACCAGATCCAGGTATAAGAAAGTCACTTCAGTGTTTTCCATTTCTTCTTGTTTAATTATGATTTGCTCATACACTTTAAATTTAGTGCCATTTAATAAACAGGGCTCTAGGTTTCCTGCAGAGGCATCACTATATCATATAAATGGATGCCTTTCTCTGCAGAGTGAAACAGTCTTAACATGGGAGAATGTTGTTCTAAAGATTTCCTATGTCTAACCCCTACGTCCAGAAAATCTTAAAACACCAATACACCAATCTCTGAGAAGTTATCAAAGAAAGCAGAAAAACTCATCATTCTTTAAATTAAAAAGTTCATAGCTAACTACTGAAATTTAATGTAAAAACAGTAATGTTTTTAATAATAGGCCTTTAGAAACAAACCCTAGGCCCCTGACATGATCTCTAAGCAGAAAGGGCATGTTATCTCTCCAAATGTGCTCACTCTAAAATGTGTGATTCCAGCAATGTGTCTCTCTGTCCTATGGGAATATGTGCTGCTGTGCTTTGCACAACATGATTCAGTATTCAAAGAAAAGTCCTGAGTCAATGTAAGAGCCATCATGTCACATAGTCCTCTAGGTTCAGGAAATATTCAAAAGATGCACAAACTACATTTTTTGTAGTTACATTATCTGTTTATTGGTTTAAGAAATGGCCCAGCTATGCTGGAACTTGCTATGTAGAACAGGCTAGCCTGAACTAACAGATCCACTTGCCTCTATATCTCAAGTGTTGGTATCAAAGGTGTGTACTCTGGGTTCCTTCTTCCAATTATTCTTTAGTTTATATGATGTGGGATGTCCTTCTGTATGCTGTGAATATGTGTTGCTCTCATTGGTGAGTAAAAATCTGACAGGCTGGTAGTTGTTATGTTTTTATTTTTTATTCTATTATTTTGTGTGTATGAGTGTTTTGCTTGTATGCATGTTTGTGCACTATGTGTACCATGTGCATTTCTGGTGTCTGCTGAGGTCAGAAGAAGGCATAGAATCCCCTGGGTTTGGTGTTGTAAGCCACCATTTGGGTGCTATGAATAGGATTCTAGAAGAGCAGTAGATATCCTTAACCACTGAGCTCACATGTGAAGTTCTGATGGTTTTATCTTGTAAAGTCATTGGAAACAAAGTGTATTTTTCAAACTAGAGACAAATTCTGAGCTTTGAGTCCTCTGCCTCAAGAGTCAGCACAACATAAGTACCATGAAGAAAGACCCAGTGGCTAAAGAGGTTAGTAAACACTTTAGCGAGCGTGAGTATAATGTAGCTATTGGAAAGACATGACAGTAATCAAAGAGAGCAAAAGAAGGATGCTGTGGTAGGAAAAGAGAATTCTGTAAAAATTAACAAAGGTACATAAGTACTTATTTGACCAGAAAAGAGCCTGTCTGGTACTAGTGCTCTGAAATATTAAATAGAGCACACACTTCAGAGACACCTACTTGCGCTTGAATTTCAACCCTACTGCATACTCTCCATCTTAGACAATTAAATTGCTCTGAATATAGGAAATGAAATAATATTTTGTTGATTTATATAAAAGAAAAACATGTAAGATAAGGAAGAGCAAAGGACTTGTCCACTGATGTGTGGTGACTGTAAGATTCAAATGGAGTCTCCTCCACTAATGGGCAGGTGACTGGCTGCTCTGGTAGAGTTTTCAGTGAGAATCAATAGCCATTCTCTGCATTGAGTGCCACCATCGGGATCGTTATCAGTGCTTCCAAGTGGTTGTTTGTTTTTTAACCCAAATAAGGACATGACATGACCACTATAGGCAGTTGTGAAGACAAGTATTGGACATCAACCCAGTTAGCAGAATAAGGGATTCAGTCTTAGAAAATCTTCAATGTTAAGCTGAAGATTCTGAGCAGGATCTTACAGGAAATGTGGGATTTGTTTAGTTGCTTCTTAGAAAAATATAATATACATTCACTGTAGCACGAACCACAGATATGAAAGTCAGTACATTTCTACAAACTATGTGTGTATATGTGTGTGTGTGTTTGTATGTGTGTGTATGTATGTATGTATACACATACATACTGTGCAAGAAGCAGGAAGAGAAGAATCTGTGATGATCTCTCTCTTAATGGGTAGTATGTAAGCATGAAACTTATTTGCAAAAACATTAGTTAATAAAGACATCAGTGGGATGCAAAATAGAAATAAGTTAGTGAAAGTTAATATTTAGGTAAGTTATACTGAGTGCAGGTGCCCATGGAGTCCAGGCAAAGATGTCAGATCCTCTGGAGTTCAAGTTACAGATTATGAGCCACCCAGCATGGGTTCTGGGAAGCAAATGCATCCTCTAAAAGAACAGCCTTTGATCTTAACTATTGCTCCATCTCTCTAGCATGAACGGAAGAAATCTTAAATGCCTGCATGTATAGGTGAAGCCTGATGAGGTTGTCACTGACAATGTTTGAAATTAATCATTATATTTTGAAATAATATTTAAAAAATATTTTACTAAAAAGCAAGCATGTACTCATGGCAACAAATGTAAAAGTAGGATAAAGAAACAATAGAAAAATGACTAAAGCAAAACTATTTTTCCTGGTAGGGTATTCTCATGGTCCCTCTTTCCCACTCTCCCTTTCCTCCTTTCATCTCCTCTGCTTGTATTTCCTCTCTCCCCTCTCTTCAGATGTATCGTGTAAGTGTGTATATGCAGTACAGAGCAGATTTACTATCTTTATGAATATGGTATGATAGTCTACTGAATCACCCTTTTATTTTCACTTAATATGAGCTTAACAGGAACTGACATTAACAATAAGTTCAGCAAGAATCACTTTCAATGTTATAGATCTTCTGTAACTGAATTTTATTGTGTGGCTGTGTCCTTTGATTTTAAGTTTTGGCAGTGTTAGGCATGGGGCTCAAGGCTTTGTCAAGTACTCTACTTGGTACTATGCTCACTATCCACTCAGATACATTCCAAGCCTTCACGCCCTCTAGCACTCAGCTATATCCCTCAGGCCCCAGCTTTATTTTACCCAACTCATCCTTTCCTTTTTTTTTGTTTTGTTTTACAAAATTTTATTTCCAATTTTTATTTATATAATGCTGTGATACACTTCACACTAATGAAGAATAGAGATGTGGAGTTACACAGTAATTACTGCATTGTTTTGTTGCATACTGTAGATTTCTGTCAGAAAACTTTGGCTAATGTTATTCTTGTGTCAACGGCATCAGAGGGTGACCAGCTCAATGCATTACCACCAATACTCTTTAATATAATTTTCTTTTAAAAATAGTCTTTGACAAGTTGATAGATTTAAATGGTATGCCCTTTTGTTTTGATTTGAATTTTTTGATAACTAGTAATTTTGAATGTTTTAGGCTTGTTAGTCATTTGTCATTTTTATTTTGTACATTTCGTGTTTGTGTCTTGACATTTTTATTGAGGTATACATTAATTTTTGTTAGAGACAAATGGAGTTGGAAATAAAAGCAGGCAGATAGAAAGGAAGTGACTAATAAGTACATGGAGCAACTAAAGCAGACTAGTGTGAAAGGTCGGGGAAGAATGTATTCTTACTGTATTACTGAGCAGTGTAATTTACAGCAGCAAGACTAAACACTTTGGTATATCAAGAAAAGCACAGAAGAAGAAGAAAGAACTATGAAAATACACACATTTTCCAGCATGAAATGAGTCACACAAACTGGGAGAGGTTGCTGAGCAATGAGAACAGCATCAGGTGTAGAAACTCCTAGACATCTTGTCCAAGGAAGAATGTCACATGTTATTGACAATGGTAATGAAAAGTGGGAGCATCTGCTGGCTCAGTTGTGGGAATATTTCAAATGGCATCTGAGAGTGAGATAGGCAACAGGCAAGCCAGTTACTGTGTGTTCTCTTGCATTTAATGGTTATTTCTTGCTCCATTGACTTTATTGTCCACTGTGATCCTGGGCTTCTGGGCCAGCTAGGCAGAGAGAAGCCAACTTTTGCAGACTGTGTGGCACCGTCACTATTCCTGCCAGAGAAAAGATCCCTGTGATTCATGGCCCTGCGTGTGAGTGTCTTGAGACCTCCTCTAAGAGCCCTTGTCCTGCTCAGGTGGCTTATTCCCAGTGTCTCTCTTCACTGGTTGGCTACAGCCCTGCCTGCATGTAGGGAGGAAGAAATTTGCATCAATGACTGATTTCTCCATGTGTCAAGCATAAAATCAGCTAAGGCCAGTTTCTAATAAGCTGAGGACTAGCCTTTACCCAGTTCTCACAAATTTTGTCATTCTCTACCATAATCCTGACATTCACTGAGTCACTTCATACTACAGATATTTTTTAGACTGTCATTACTAAATTTTTCATCTTTCTTTTCTTCATTCATTAAGAAATCTTATTTTGTTTAAACCTCATGGTAGGTTCATGCATGTACCTTTAGTGTCAGTTTTACTGTGAGCTAGTGTTTGTGTGTATATGTGTGCATGGAGGTGGCTGTCCATGCAGACACCTATACAATGTGTGTATACACAGGTACCAAAGGTCAACGCTGTGTATCTTTCTTGATTTTTCTCCATCTATTTTTTTATGACAGTCTCATTCTCTGAACCTGTAGCTCACCTCTTGGCTATCCTGCCTAGAAAGAGAGCTCCAGGCATTTGCCTACCTTTGTGCCCACAGCAGTGTATTTACCAGTTCATGACACAATGCCAGGGTGTTGTTTGCTTATTTGTTTCTGTTTTGTTGTTGTTGTTGTTTTTATTGTGTTGTGGTATGTTAAACATGAGAGCCAAGAATTCTCTTTCAGATTCTCCTGATTCCAAAAGAAGCTTCTTACTGACTAACCCCTAGTGCTTTCCTTTATATAATGAAAACACCAAGTAAAGTTTAACAGGACTTCATTACTGGCTGAGAAAAATTAAGAATGAAACCACGAAAGAGATGTGCCTGGAACAAGTCTATAAAAGGGTATGTTGTACATGGCCAAAGAAATGAGAAAAAAATACTGTTTTAGAAAAGAGAAAGGAAAGAGGAACTATCAATACGGATAAAGGAGGGCAACAGGGAACAGAACACTAAGGGACAGGAAGGCAGAAATGGGCACATCAGTGTGTGGATTTAGTGCTTGAGAAGCCTCAGTGAGAGCAGACATTGGGTTTAGGGTTTTGTGTTCTTACCACAGATCTTACTGAGAAAAGAGAGAACCAGCTTCTAATGCACTAGGCCTTTCCAAAAGAGGCAGCCTCAGTTTTTCAAGAATGGATGATACTTGCCTTACATCTCCAAGAAAAAAACAATGTCAAAATTTAGTAACTGGGCCTGGATATTTAAGTCAGTAATAGTGCGGTGGCTTAGCTTGGGCAAGATTGCCATGAGTGCTATCTTTAAGATCCAGAAAAAGAGGGAGAACAGTGCAATAGAGAAAGACAAGGGGAGGGAAGGAAGGGGGAGGAAGAAAGAGAACAAGGGAGAGGGGAAGGAAAGATCTCAAGGAAAAGATATTTTCCACCTGATTGTACACTGGCTGTTATTAAGATCTTATGTTTTAAGTATCATATTCAGCACAAATATTAATGGTGAATGATTCCCACGTTGTACACTCATTGTTGGATTTTAGAGTAGAAAACTTTGAGTCAGTAAGTTAAATCTCACACCCTGGAGACCGGACTTTTAAAATTCTGATACTAATGAAACACTACAGTAACTTTAGCCTTCTTTTAATTTTTGCAAAATCCTTGATGACAACAGCTTCTACCCATATGGTAGAATTTTGTAAATAATAATTAACATTTGGAAAGAATTATAAACATTTTAACAAAAGCAATTTTAAGATTTATCTTAATATGTTTAACTATGTTTCTTATATTGGCAGCCAAAATTTACCATAGCATTAAAACCTTACCAAGTTAATTGACCACTTATAAAATTGAGGACCAATCAAGCATCTTTTCCCAAATAAAATTAATTATCTGCTCAATGTTCACATTGACCAACTTATACATAACTGTCTAATTTTTTAAAGTTTCAATAAATGATTTTAAATGCAATAAAAAGTTGTCACAGTATAAAATATAAATTTTACTATCAACAGGATTGTTGTACAAGTGATATTGAGTAATAGCTTAATAAAATATGTTTCACAGCCTCTGACAAAGGAGATGACTTTGAAGGTAGACCAGTTAGAACTGTAGAAAAAGCAAGTCAACAAAATGACTCCAGTGGTGTTTTTAGAGGATTATTTAAGTGCTGGGTGTATAGTTCCGGGGCAGAGCTATTTGAAGCAGTTGCAAGGTCCATCCCAGCATTGGAGAAAAAACTGGAGAATTACTTGAGATGTGGTGCAACTAATTCTTGGGAGTGAATGAGTTAGTAAACACGACTGCAAAAACTTGTGCTCTCTGAGGAACCTTGGCATGGCACACAGGGAGGAGTTAGCTCATCTGGGTAGAAGTTCTCTTTAGGCAGCAATCTCAGACTGTAAACATCCAGAAAGGGGAAACTACAGTCGTTAGTATTTGCAAACACAGATCAGTTGTACATAAACTTTGGTACTTGCACACTGCCAACACCTTTCAGCCCAGAGGAAGGATTTATTCTACTTCTGATCCTCACCGCGTGAGTATGGGGGAGCTTTGCTATCCCCAGGGCACTGAGGTATTAGTCCTTGGCATGGCCTTGCACATAACAATACATATTCATTGAGAATGTCACCTCCCCTTTACACAGTCATTTATGGCATGCTTGGCTACTGATACTTATATTCAAGTCCAGTGCCTATGCAATTACTGGTACTATCCATTCAATCCTCAGGGCTTTTTTGGTTTGTTTTTTGTTTTGTTTTGTTTTTTAGTTTAAGAGTGAATATGTGAATTTGTCAACATGTAGAGAAGAACTGACCATGGGTGTCCAGTGCAAAGTGATGCATTTACAACACAATCCATGCACCTAAGGCTCAGGGAACATCCTGGAAGTGGGAATAGAAAGATTGTATGAACCAGAGGATCAGGATATCTGCTATGAAATACTGTCTTCTGTATATAACATAGAAGCTTCACTCGTGAAATTTCAAAATATGATCACTTAAACAAGACCAACACAGCAATAACATCATAGCAACATAGATCGCATCAGTCTCATAAGCCCTACCACTAGATGAAGAACTACAAGCAATTAATAGTTGCTGAGACAGGGAGAGACAATTTCATCCGTTTGTATATTGTATTTTGATTCTAATTCATGTCCTAATTCCCTTCTTTTATCTTCCCCTCACTCTGGAGCTTTTCTCAACTTGTCATATTCCTCCTCTATTTTTATCTCTCTCTCTGTCTGTCTGTCCCCCATCACTCTATAAACTCAGTGGAAATATGCATATATATCCATTTATGTGTACAATATATATGTATATATGTGTGTATTTATGTATATATGCATATGTATATATGTGTACATACGTATATATGCACACATATATCTATACATAATTGCACTGAATTTAGTTATGGTTGTTTGAATGCACGTGCATATGGGATTGTTCACTAGGTCATTATTTACTTTTTTATAGTATTTTTATTTTATAGTTAACTTAATTTCACATATCAGCCACAGATTCCCCGTCCTCCCTCCTCCCAACTCACCGCCCTCCCCCCCAATCCATCTCCCCCTTATTTACTTACCAGTAGCTTTATGTCTGAAGAAAAATGACTCCCCCTGTCTTGGCAGTAATTAATTACCAATATCTACTCAGACAGGGGAGAGTTTTTGTGAGCCCCTCCTCCCATTCAAGAGGAAATGTTAACAGGCTCAGTCTTGTTCAGGTCTTGTGAAGTTTTCTAAAGCTACTATGCGTTCACAAGTGCAAAGGTCTCATTGTTCTCAGAAAACAGCTCTCACAGTGCATTCCCCCATCCTCCAGCATGCACATTTTTTTCCAACTGCTCTCTACAGGTTCCATAGATCTTGAGAGAAGGTGATGCGGATAGCACTTTTCTCAGTAAGGAGATTAATTATGAGTCTCTATTTTAACTACTTGTTTGCAAAAAGAAGCTCTCTGACCAAGGTAGAGAGAAGACTAAACCATGTGTATGAACATAAATGTTTAGTTCCTATAATATGCAATAAAGGTGCTTTGTCTTTTTCCTTTTCTATTTTTATCCCATTTATTTGCTTCTTTTACTTCCATAAATAATCCATCCAGAACAATATTGAATAAGTGCAGAGAAAGTGGGCATTCACATATGGGTTTTGATGTTTCCACATTTAATACAATGTAGGTGATAGGTACGTGTACATAAATATCATCTATGATGCAAGAACAATTCAATTTTATTTCTACACTTGAAAACTTAGAGTTCAAAGACTTGTTTTTATATTTCATATATATTATTTTTGCTCAGTCCCTTCCAAATGCAATCCCTATAAACTGAGCCTTGAGGGTACAACGTTGCTTTTCCCATGCTGCAGTACTTTGGTAGAAATGAAAGGAGCTACTCTATGGGTAGCACTTTGTCTCAGAAGTGAATTTTGATGAAGCAGGTATGTAACGCCATTCATCACTTCAATAGTGTGGGAATACAGGTTTTCTTAGTCAGCTTCCTTGATTTAAGTAATATCATTTAAAAGGCTACTTGACTATCATCTACTTCTTACTAAACAGTGTTTTGATTAGCAAAATTGGAGAAATGATTAATAGGGCTTTCACAGTGGTTTGTTCACATTCCAAGTGAGTATCAGTAATTTCTTTTTTCATCTAGTGTCTGACCTGGAGAAATTTTTGCTGGAAGAGCAAGAAAGTTGGCATTTGCATATCTCTGGTTGGCCTTTAACAGAAAGACCATTTTGAAATATTCTTCTTCTCCTATTCCTCCTCCTCCTATTTGTTTAGTTTGTTGGAGTTTGTTTTTTGTTGTTGTAGTTTTGCTTTGTTTTGTTGACAAAATCTCACTATGTATAGCTCTGGTTGCCTTCAAACTCATAATGATTCTCCTCCCTTAGATTCCTAAGTACTGAGGTTACAGGCATTAGCCACTACACTGAACAAATTTTTTTCCTAGAAGGAATCAAAGTAATCCTAGCCCCCTAATAATATTCCTACAGAGCAAAGTTCCCAAATGCTCGAAATTGGCTGTGTCTCTCCACTATTGAATTACCACCTTCATTGCACTATTTGAAATTGTAAAATCACTTCCAAAGGCAGAATGCTATAGGTTGTCTTATCTCTAGTTATCTACTCCTAAGGGATCACACATCATAATGGAAAAGGACAGCCTTTGACCTCATTGTTCACACTGTAGGTTAGACTATTACAGCACTTATAAGGCTTTGAGGGTTCATCTTGGTTCTGTCCTTGACTGAGTTGAGAGACACCTACAAAACATGTCTCAGAAAGTTTATAGGAATGTTTTCAGAGATGGCTAGAATGTTTGATGACTAAGACCTTACCAGGACACAGCAGGTAAGGGTGCTTCCTGTCCCCAGGCCTGATGACCTAGTTACATTCTTTGAATCCACATAGTAGAAAGAGATATATGACTCCAGTTGACTTCTAATATCCACATGTAGGCCTTCACACACACACACAAAAAAAATCAAAGTAAATTAATAAGTGTAAAACTTTTCTCTTTAGACAGGATCTCATTGTGTTAATCACAGTTGACCTAGAACTTCCTATGTAGGACAGGCTAACCTAAGACTCAGAGATCCATCTGCCTCGCTAGCATTAAAAGCATGGATGACCATGCTTGGCCAAAAAAAAAAAAAAAAAAAAAGACTTTTAAAAGTAAAGAATGTGTGTCTAGAAACTTGAAAGTATATTAAATGCTTTAATACTCTGGGGTTAGAGAGAAGAAATCAGAAGATACTTGAACCCCTAAATGTTCAGACTATATTTTTCTTGAGAATGCTTGACCTTTCAGGACTGGCAATTCACCTTTGAACAGGAAATGGTAACAGTAATTCTTAAGGTAGCACTCAAGCTACTTTTGACCCTTACCTTCTGAATCTGGCAGCCTCTTGATCTGAGTAGCTATTCATTTCTCCAATTCTAAAGCCTGACTTGTAGAAACATCTAGCCTCAGATTATGTAAACCAGTCAATAAACTCTTTGTATACATATACATATATCCATCCTATTGGGTCAACTCTTGGTTACTTTGGTTAGTACAAAGCAAGAGCCATTCTTGATTATGAAAGAAAACAACAAAGGAAAGTTACAGTGAAGGAAGTACCCCAGTAAACCAGTCTGATGATTCATCGGAATCTGGTATTATTAACATAAAAAGTAGCAAAAAACATTTTATATTATTGGGGTAAATAGCACAGTCATTTTAATGCGATAAAAATGATAAAAATAACTATACATTATCCCACTAAATCTGTAAGTTAAACTTCTGAATTTATCTTAATTCCATTCAGTGGATGGAGTAACTGAGGTTATTAGGCATCAAATAAAATGAACACTTCAACGTGGCATTGTTTCATGAAATGAAGTTTTCTTACACAAACAAACAAAAAATCCTGGGCCTCCTGTGAGAAGAATCCAAGCTCTGACTACACCACAGAAGTGGGGTGTCACAGCCTTCTGTGCTCAGCACAAACCAGTGCAGAGGATTTCAGTTCATTTGGCCCATGATAATATTGGTAAGAAAGGCAGAAGTGGTTACCCTACCTTAGTTTAAACACACAGGCAATTGGGAAGCTGTTAAACAGCTAGTCAATAAAGGACAAGAAGAACATAAATATCACCCCCTTAGGTCCTAATAAAATAGTATACCTGGACATTGATCTTCAGTTACTATGTAGAGATGGTCAGGCACGATGACATACACTGGAAGCAGGAGGATTACAAGTTTAAGGCCTAGACTACGTAGCAAAATGCTGTGCTAATCCCTACCACACACACACACACACACACACACACACACACACACACACACACAGGACAGGCAGCTATCATGAAAAGTGTCAACCATGGCAAAGGTCCCTTCGATCATCATCCACTCCCATTCTGAGAGTACTCTGTGTCATTCTAAAGTGAGCGCTATCTGTTTCTGTACCTAGGGAAAAGAAAGCCAGACCTGGTGGTACATACTTATAACGCCAGCACTGAAGAAGTGGAAGCCAAAGGATAAGGAGTTCAAGGTCATCCCTGGCTAAATAGTTTAAGACCTGTCTAGGCGACATGAAGCCTATCCTATAAAACAAAAACATTTAAAAAGGAAAGCGTAAGTCGTCAAGTTAAGTCTTTTTGCCAAAATCATGAATGTAAATCTGATCAACCACTCTAAATCGAATTTACCAGCCTTCAAGAAAAGTCAACCCAAATGCCAGTTCACAGAGAAAATGTTAATGATACCACGGGATGCAAGCATTCACACTGTGAGAAATTCCGTGAGATGAATGGCCTAGTTTCTTTATTTTTTTTTTTTACATTTTTTGTACATTTAGTTTTTAAATTGTGTGTATGTGTGTGTGTATCTGTGTGTGTTTGCCTGCCCACACTAGTGTTCCATGTTGTATGTGTGAAGGACAGAAAATAACTGGCAATACAATTGATTATTTCTTTCCTTTGTGTGGGTTCTGACATTTGAACTCAGATCATCAGGCTTTGCAGCAGGCAACTTTATATACTGGAACATCTCACTTCCCCACATGACCCACTGATAGACCCCAAATGACAGATAAATCACAAAGTGGAGGAGTCTTATCAAATACAAGAGACAGATATGGCCTGCTGATATCTTATTCTATGAAATGATATAGTGTATTGACTTGCTTCAGCATAATTCCATCAAGTGTTAGTGATAAACAAAAACTGATAAAACACTAACTTTGTGGAGTGAAATATCATCTGAACATAAGTTTTAAAACTAAGACCATTTAGGATCCTCTTCCCCAGAAAGAACATGACTTAGTGTTTCCTCCATGTCCAACCTGTCACCCTAACATCCACCACCCCCGAAACATGCAGAAGTGATAAAAATAATTCTTTATTGAGACCACTGAGGTCTAAGTAAGTAAGTCATGGAGTCAAATTTCAAATCCAGGTCTATCTAGTTCAAAGAAAATACATGGGTGGAGAAATGTGAGGCCAAGAATGAGAGAACATATGTGAGGAATGAATCCCAATGCACAAAACAACTCTCCTAGATTAAACTATTGATCAAATTGCATCGATTCAGCCCCTTTCCAACCTTGATTTAAATGAGTATCACATTAAATTATTGAAAGAAATCTACACTCATTAATTATACTAAAACTATACTTCCAAAGCCACATATTTCTTTACTTTTTACATTGTTTCTTCTTTTGTTTTCCTAAACTCCCTGGTGGCTTTATCAGAGAGTAATAAAATTAATTTTTATCAATTCAAATTCTTTAATCTAACCTTCATCTAATCTGCTATAGAACATACACATGTATATAAAGAGAAGGTACAGACATGTAAAACTCTATTCCATGGAGAAAATCAGGGCTATTTTTCTGTTTTAATTTTTCCTTAATAATTTTAGATGAAACATCTCCAGCATGTTTGGGGATTATTATTGTGAATATATTAATATTTCAAGTTTTTCTGTTTTATTCATTAAAAGCTGTTAGATATACCCAAACATAGGCCCACTTTTATCTAACTGAGAAGCCCTATTTTCTAGATAAGCCAAAATCTTGCCCTAAAATAGTCAACACAATACTTCCAAGCATCATAACTTTTCCTGCAGGTGACTTGGACAAATGTTTCACCAATGAGCGAATTTACTACATTTTACACATGGTGTTAAACATGTATCTTACTTTCCAAGTGTGCAGACTTAATTGAGTACTACATTAATTTGCAGCCTATTTCTGTGCTAAAACACCAGGACCGAAGGTAACTTGAAGAGAGAGCTTATTCTGATTTAAGGTTCTAGAGGCTTTAAAAGCTCAAAGCCCACCAAAGTCTAGTAATGTACTTCCTACTGCAAGATGGCACCTGCACATAACCTCTCCAAAAAGTGCAACCAACTGGGGAATGAGTGTTCAAATTCTAGAGCTTATGCAGGAAAATTTTCACTCAAACCACCAAATTCTACTCCTTGGTCCCAACAAGTTCATGGCAATATAATAATAAAAATGCATTTAGCCCAACTTCAGAATTTCTATACTTTCTCATAGTATCCACAGTGTTTAAAAGTCCAAAACCATTTCTGAAACTCCAGACAATCTCTTAATTGTAACCCCCTGAAAAAAAAATCACAAAGCACATGAAATAGTTCCAACATATAATGGCACAGAATGTACATTATCATTCAAAATGGGAGAGTTGAGGTATAGTGAGGAAATTGCAGACCAAAGCAAGAACTTCTTAGCACTCTTAGCTACTACTTGAATGGCGTTTTAAGTTCTAACAACATGCAAACACTTTTCTGCTCCAAAGTTTCAAAGTATTCCATATTCCTCCAGAAACATCACGGTTGGGTTCTTCACAGCCTCAGCCTACTGTCTATTTATTTACTGTCAGTTGCTGTGATAAAACATCATGACCAACTACAACTTAAGGAAGAACTTTATTTTGGCTCAATATTCTATGGAGATGAGAGTGCCCGCGGCGGGGTAACAGTGGCATCAGGAGGAGAAGCTGAGAACTCACAAAGCCTAGAGAGACAACTGGAAATGGTGTGAGGATTTAAACTCTTGGAGCCTGCCCCCTGTGACATACTTCCTCCCACAGTTTGCACCTCGCCATAACCTCTCCAGAAAGCACTACTGTCTAGGGACCAACTATTCAAATGCCCAAATCCGATAGGGGAAATTTTTCATTCAAACCGCCAAATACCTTCCATCTACTCAGTGCCTTTTCTCAGTTACACTGCACATGTTAGATGCACCCTGATGTCTTTGTCTAGATTCCAGAATAATCAGGGATTCTTTTTGATAACACAATGGTTTCATAGTATATATTTCTATGACCTTTGCTTCCATTTTAATCTTGAATCTACTTTTCCAGCTTCTTTTCTTTTTCTTTCTTTTTTATTTCTATTTTTTTGAGAATTGCAAACACATATATAATACATTTTGATAAAATTCAGCCCTCTTTCCCATCCCTTCAATTACTGACCTATTTCTTTCACCATTTTCCCTCCCTAGGTGGGTTGTTTGTTTGTTTGGTTGGTTTGTTGTTGTTGTTATTTTGTCTACTGAGTGCACTGTGTGTCTGCATGTCCATGGAAGTAGAACCATTTTCTGGACTCTGGATAATCTCTCAAGGACTATATCACTGAGTCCCTGGAGAAAACTGGCCACCACAGAAACAAATAAATTGATAATTGTCAATAGCTCCTTGGCTGGGAGTAAAAATTCATGAGCCTCCTACTTTTCCATGTTGGAATTCTGGTTGTGTTGATCTTGTACAGGACTTGCCATGCAGTGTGAGTTCCTGTGAGTTCATGAGTGTAACAACACTGTAAAGCCTAACAAATATTTTTTTTTGCTAAAGACGTCCACTACTTCAGGTTCCTACAATATTCCTGTCCTGTTCCCTATTCTGTGATTATCACTGAATGAGCCTTAGAGGAAAGAATATGATATAGATATCCATTTAGAACCAGGCATTTCACAGTCCTTGCATGTTGACCAATTTTGGATCTCTGTATAAACCACCATCTACTGCAAAAATAAGCTTCTCTGATGAGGGTTGAAAGAGGCACTAATCTATTTTTGGTTCTCTTTTTCTCATGTAGAGATTTTTTTCTGAAATAGAGGTTTCAAAGGCAGTAAGAATTCATAAGAGCTTCTAATTTAAAACTACCCTTTAAATTATAATTCTAATACTTGTCTTAGTAATATAACTATCTCATTTATTCAGCATTGACAAGTAAAGAACTTCAATATAGAAGAGAATGAAGGGGCTGGAGAGATGACTGAGAGATTAAGAGCTTGTTACACTTGCAAAATCTGGGTTGCAGTGGCTCACAGATGACTTTAACTTAAGTTTCAAGGGATCTGATGCCATCCTCTGACCTCTGGATCACCAATCATGTGTGCAGCACACATGTATGTATACAGACAAAATACTTATATGCATAAATTAAATAAATAAATCTAAAGAAATTTAAAGATGATAAATATTTTGTATTTCGGTTCATCTATAAGAAATGGCTGTTCAGTTCTAAGACTTTACACGTTTCTATATGTCTTTTATCCAGAATTCATATTGGTTATCAATTGTGTGGTTACTACTCAAACTTAGAGGTAAGTGCATATCATCAGTTATAAGCCCATCAAAATTTTCTTGAAAAGGCTTATTAAAACACAACTTACTTGAACTATAATTGACCAGCTACAATTCACCCATTTAAAATAATATATTTTTAATTGGGTCAATTTAGCCTTTCCACATGTATACATATTTCCAAACATCATATGCAAGATAAATACAACTTTTATTTGTACATTTAAAGGTATGGGGCTCAGAACTGAGCTCAGTGGTAGAATACTAATATATTCCTTGCATATGTGAAGCCCAGGTTTGATCTCTAGCTCTTCTGGATAAAGATAGATAGATAGACAGACAGAGAGAGAGAGAGAGAGAGAGAGAGAGAGAGAGAGAGAGAGAGAGAGAGGTAGATAGATAGGTAGGTAGATAGATAATAGAAATAAATGCTTTTAAATGTACACAATTCTACAATTCACTGGTCTTTAGTATATTTACAGATATGTACAACCATCACAGCATTCAGTTTTAGATTTCCTTCAGCTTATATAACTTTTAGTCAATTTTCCACTCACCCTCTAAGGATTCATCTTGCATATGTAACAACTTCTGATACCTATTTCACCTTTACATATTTCCTTATTGTGAACTTTCCCATGGATGGAATCATACATATATAGGTTCCAGTGAATGGTGTCTTTTATTTAGAGGAATATTTGCAAACTTTGCCCAAATTAACAAACACAGTCATACTTTTTCACCCTGTGACCAAGAAAAAAGAAAACAAAACCAAAACAAAAAAACCTTCCCATGCATGATTATGTCTTTCTTCTAATCTATCCATTAGGATTTGGACACTTGTGTTGTTTCTACCATTGTCTATTAATACTACTAGAAACATAATATGCAAGTTTGAGTGTGAGCAGATGGTGTTAATTTCTCTTACATACACTAGGATTGGAATTCCATCTAGGAGTTGAATTCCTAAGTCATATAAAAACTGGTTATTTCAGGAACTTCTAGTTTAAATTTCTGTACCATTCTGCATTTTCATCAGCAGAATATGAGGATTTCAAGTTATTTATATGTAACTAACACTAGTGTCTGGCCACCCTTTTATTTTAGTCATGCTCATACATCCAAAGCAGCATCTCACAGTGGTTTTGATCTTTATTCCCCTGGTAGATAATGATGTTAAGATTCTTTTCTTTTTTTATTAGTCATTTGTATACGGTCCTGGAAGAAGTGTCTAGTGAGTCTTTTGTTCACTTCTAATTGGGATTCTGAATTTATTGAGCTGAGAATGAATTATATGTTCTACATACAAGATGAAAATATTTTTCCCAAATATTCCTTTGGGTTTTTTCCCACTTTTCAATGTACTTTGGTGTGCAAAAGTTTAATTTTGATCAAGTTCAATTTATTCTCCTTTTCTCTCATACTTGCTTTTGGAGTCACATGTTCAAGGGTTATGCTCTTATATTAAGCTTTTCTTTGACTTTGAGTTCAGTTTTGCACATAGTATGTGGTTAACGGTACAACTCTACTCTTTTATATATAGATATCAGTTGTCCTTACAATATTTGTTGTGAAATCTGTTCCTTTTTTCTTTGAATAGTTGACACAAACTTGTTAAAAATAAGTTTCCCAGAGGCTGAAGATGTGGTGTACCATGTGAAAATCCAGGTTTAATTCCCAGAAGTTCAAAAAGAAAAAAATTAATTTGTCGTAGATACAGAGTTTTATATGTGAACTCTCAGTTCTATTACATTGTTCTATCCTTATTGTATTATGATATTTTGATTACCACTGTTCACAATGATTTTTGAAATTAAAAGGTATGAATCCTCATATATTTTTTCTGAATTGTTTGTCTAGAAAGTTCTTGCAATTTCACCTGAATTTTAGAAGTAACTTGTCCATTTCTATTTTTTTTAAATCCAATTCTGTTAAGAATTACAAGTAATATCAAGATTAGTTTGGGAAATAATGCTGTATTATCAACATGAAATATTCTAATATATCATCTAAACCATAACATTGTTGTTAAATGTATTTTATTAGTAATTTTCCATTTATTAGTGCAGCTATGTTATAATACATTAAGAAACATCCACTTAACGAACAAAAGAGCAGATACCTAAATGCCAGCATAAAAACACAATTAATAGCAGCAGGGACAATATGCCTCTACTATAATGTGTACCAACAATGCTACTACAGTAGTCCCTGAGAAATGCCATGTGGCTGAAACACAAGCCAAGGACTTCAAAATAGGTATTATGAATATGATCAAGGACCTTAAAGGAGAATATTATTAAATCCATTAATGAAATATATGAAAACGCAAACAATCAATACAATTAAATTAAGAAAACTGTTAAAGACATGAAAGGGGAAATATAAATCAATAAAGAAAATTCAAAATGAGGGAAATCCAAAAATACAAAATTTAGGAACTTGAACAGGAACTTCAGAGGCAAGCTTTACTAACAGAATACAAGAAATAGAAGAGAAAATCTCAGGCATTGAAGGAAAGATAGAAAACAAAAATAAATACCTAGGTCAAAGCAAAGGTTAAATTTAAAGAAAAAATTCTGAGACAAATCACATGGGGAATCTGGGACAATATGAAAAGACCACTAGAAGAATAATAGGATTACAGGAAGGAGAAGAAACTCAGGTCAAAGGCACAGGAAATATTTTAAAAATATCATAGAAGAAAAATTTTCTAACCTAAAGAAACAAATGCCTATTCAGGTACAAGAGGCATACAGAACACCAAATAGACTAGACAGAAAAGAAGTCCCCATGATACATAATCAAAACAGTAAACATAGTGAAGAAAGAAAGAATGTTAAAAGCTACAAGGAAAAAAAACAAATAACATATAAAGAGTGATCAATTAAAATAACACCTGATTTTCCAATGGAGATTCTAAGAACCTGAATGGTCTGTAGAGGTAGTCTGTAGACTCTAAGGAACCTCACGTGCCACCTACTACACCCAGCAAAAATTTCAGTCACAAGAGGTGGAGAAAGACATTTAGCAACAACAACAAAAAATGAAATTAAAGTAATATCTGTCTACAAATCCAGTTCAATAGAAGGTACTAGAAGGAAGAATTCAACCTGAAGAGGTTATCAACACTCAAGAAGGCATAAGAAATGAATAGTCTTTGACCAGCCAATCCAAAGAAGAGGGACCCATGCCATAACAACAAAATAACGAGAATAAACAAATATAGTTCATTGGTACCTTTTTTAAATTTTATTCTTCTCTCATGCAGTATACCCCAACTGCAGTTTCCTTTCCATTCTCTCCTCCCAGTAACCCTCCCACTCCCCCAGATCCACTGCTCCTCTGCTTCCCTTCAGAAAAGAACAGGCCTCCCAGGTATAACAACCAAACATAAGACACTTCTCTGTCAAAAATCAGGTGTTCATAGGTGTGTAGATTTATGTCAAGATGTTCAGTTCAATTCCATTGATCCATGTGTCTGTTTTTATGCCAATATCAAGCTGAGTTTTTTTCTTTATTAAGAATTTTTTTTTAGTCATTTTACATACCAACCACAGATCTCCCTCTCATCCCTCCTCCCACTGCCCTCCTAGCCTTACCCCACAACCCACTCCCCAACTCCTCCTTCGAAATGGTAGGACCGCCTATGGGGAGTCAGCAAAGCCTACCAAGTTGTTTTTATTACTATAGCTCTATAGGAGAGCTTGAAGTCAGGGATGGTGATGCTTCCAGGAGTTCCTTTATTGTACAGGATTGTTTCAGCCATTCTGGGTTTTTTTGTTTTTCCATATGAAGTTGAGTATTATTCTTTCCAGGTCTGTGAAGACTTGTGTTGGGATTTTGATCAGGATTGCATTGACTCTGTAGATTGTTTTTGATAAGATTGCTATTTTTACTATGTTAACCTTACTTATCCATGAGCATGGGATATATTTCCATTTTTCTGATATCTTCTTCAATTTTTTTCTTCAAAGACTTAAAGTTTTTGTCATACAGGTTTTAGCTTGTTCGGTTAGAGTTACCCCAAGGTATTTTATATTATTTGTGGCTGTTTTAAAGGTGTCGTTTCTTTGATTTCTTTTGTAGCCCATTTATCAGTTTTATATAGGAGGGCTACTGACTTTTTTGAATTAATCTTGTATCCTGCCACATTACTGAAGGTGTTTATCAGCTGTAGGAGTTCCCTGATATAATTTTTGGAGTTACATATATACACTATCATATCATCTGAAATAACAAAAGTTTGACTTCTTGCTTTCCAATTTGTATCCTATTGACCTCCTTTTTGGTCTTATTGCTCTAGCTAGAACTTCAGGTGCTATAGATATATAGAGAGTGGACAACGTTGTCTTGTTCCTAATTTTAGTGGAATCGCTTTGAGTTTCTCTCCATTTAATATGATGTTGGCTGTTAGCTTGCCATATATTGCTTTTATTATGTTTAGCTATGCTCCTTATATCCCAATCTCTCCAAAACCTTTATCATAAAGGAGTATTGAATTTTGTGAAAGACTTTTTCAGCATCCAATGGGATGATCATGTGGTTTTTTTTCTTTCAGTTTGTTTATGTGATCATTATATTGACAGATTTTCATGTGTTGAACCATCCCTGCACCTCTGGGATGATGCCTACTTGGTCATGGTGGATGATGTTTTTTTTATGTATTCTTGGATCCAGTTTGCTAGTAGTTTATTGAATATTTTTGTATCAATGCTCATAAGGGAGATAGATCTGTAATTCTCTTTCTTTGTTGTATCTTTGTGTGGTTTGGGTATCAGGATAAGTCTAGCCTCATAAAAAGAATTTGGCAATGTTCCTTCTGTTTCTATTTTATGGAACAATTTGAGGAATATTGGTATTAGCTCTTCTTTGAACTACTGGTAGAATTCTGTGCTGAAAACATCTGGCCATGGGCTTTTGTAGGTTGGGAGAATTTTAATGACTGCTTCTATTTCCTTAGGAGGAATAGGTCCATTTACATTGTTTTTCTGGTCTTGATTTAATTTTGGTATGTGGTATCTGTCAAGAAAATTGTCCATTTCTTTCTAGATTTTCCAATTTGTGAAGTACATGTTTTGGAAGTATGACCTGATGATTCTCTGGATTTACTCAGTACCTGTTGTTGTATCCTGTTTATATTTCTGATTTTGTTAATTTGAATATTTTCTCTCTGCCTTTTGGTTAGTTTGGATAAGGATTTGTCTATCGTGTTTATTTTCTCAAAGAACAAACTCTTTGTTTCATTGATTCTTCGTATTGTTCCCTTTGTTTCTATTTTATTGATTTCAGCCCTGAGTTTGATTATTTCTTTCCTTCTACTCCTCCTGGTTGAGTTTTCTTCTTTTGTTCTAGAGTTTTCAGGTGTTCTGTTACATTAGAAGTGTGAGATTTCTCCAATTTTTTTTTATGTGAGCACTTAGTGCTGTGAACTTTCCTCTTAGCACTGCTTCCATTATGTCCCATAATTTTTGGTTCATTGTACACTCATTTCCACTTAATTCTAAGAAATATTTAATTAATTTATTTATTTATTTTTTGACTCGGAGGTGGTTCAGTTGAGAGTTGTTCCATTTCCATGAGTTTGTAGGCTTTCTGTAGTTTGTGTTGTTGAATTCTAACTTTATCCCACAGTGATTTGATAAGAAATACTGTTTATTCTGTTTTTTCGTATCTGTTGAGTTTTGCTCTGTGACTGAGTATGTGGTCATTTTTAGAGAAGGTTTCATGAGGTGCTGAGAAGGTATATTCTTTTGTGTTTGGGTGAAATGTTCTGTAGATGTCTATTAAGTCCATTTGAGTCATAACATCTGTTAGTTTCCTTTATTCTGTCTGGCAGACCTGTTCATTTGTGAGAGTGGGATGTTGAAGTCTCTCACTATTAGTGTGTGGGGTTTGATGTGTGATTTCAGCTTTAGTAATGTTTCTTTTACAAATGTGAGTGTTCTTGTATTTGGTGCATAGATGCTCAGAATTAAGACTTCATCTTGATAGATTTTTTTCCTTTGATGAATATGAGTGTCCTTCTCCATCTCCTTTCATTAATTTTAGTTTGAAGTCTATTTTGTTAGATATTAGATATATTTGTTAGAAGCTACACCATCTTGCTTCTTAGGTCCGTTTAATTGGTTAATCTTTTCCCAACCCTTCACTCGAGGTAATGCCTATCTTTGAAATTGAGGTGTGTTTCTTGTATGCAGTAGAAGGATGGATCCTATTTTTGTACCCATTCTGTTAGCCTGTGTCTTTTTATGGGTGAATTGATTCCATTGATATTAACTGTTGATCATTGTGTCTGTGCTATCGTATTCTATTCAGGAAGTTGTCACCTGTGCCAACTCGTTCAAGGCTATTCCTCATTTTCTCTTCTATTGGGTTCAGTGATTCTGGTTTTATGTTGAAGCCTTTGATCCACTTGACTTGAAACATCAAGGGTCTCAATTCACTACTAAAAGGACACAAACTAAAATAATGGATGCAGAAACAGGATCTATCCTTCTTTTGCATCCAAGAAACACACCTTTATATCAAGGATAGGCATTGCCTCAGGACGAAAGGGTATTACAAGTAAATAGACACAAGAAGCAAGCTGGTTTAGCCATTTTAATATCTGACAATATATAGACTTCAAACCAAAATTAAATCAGAAGAAACAGAAAAGGACAGTATATACTCATGAAAGGAAAAAAATCCACCAAAAAGATATTGCCGTTCTAAACATTATGCACCAAACACAGGGGTGCATAAGTTCATCAGAGAAACACTACTCCATCTGAAATCACATATAAACACCCACATAGTAAAAGTAGGTGACTTCAATACCTGGCTCTTGCCAATAGACATGTCATCCAGACAAAAACTAAGCAGAGAAATTCTGGATCTAAATTATGTCATAACCCAAATGGAACTTAACAGATATTTGTAAAACATTTCACCCAAACACAAAAGAAACTATTTTCTTCACTGCACCTCATGGAACTTTCTCTAAAACTGATCTGACACAAAGCACATCTCGGCAGATGCAAGAGAACTGAGATAATATCTTCCCTGCACCTAGAATATGTGGGCTGGGTGGTGGTGGTGAACACCTTTACTCTATGGACCCCAGAGTAAAGCTGGATAACAACAGTAGAAACAACAGGAAGGTTACAAACTCATGGAAATTGAACAACTACTACTGAATGGAAAATGCATCAATACAGAAATTTAAAAAAAAAACTTTATTGGGGGATTTATTAAAGCAACTCTATGTAGTTAAAGGGGAGGTCTATTTTGGGGCAACTTACAACAAGTAAAGGGATAAGTTACAGGATCTGGGAGATGTGAAGTGTAGTCCAATGGTGTTCTCTGGAGAACTCTGCTCAGTCTACATCCAGTATCCAGGATCACCAGTACCCAAGAGACTGGTACATCTGGATCCCGGGTCTTAAGGGCTCCCTTCTTGGCCTTGCCTCAGGGGCAGGCCATAAGTAGGCATGACATTACCAGAAGCCTCACTGGGGGTAGTACTTCTAGGTCAAAGCTGGAACAACTACCCACTACAAACCTTTCTAGAATTTAATGAAAATGAAACACAACATAGCCAAACTTATGGAACACAATGAATATCATTCTAAAAGGCAAGCTCATATCACTAAGTACCTACATAAAAATTTTGGAGAGATCTCATGTAACTTAGAAGCATACCTGAAAGCTCTAGAATATGTGGGCTGGGCGGTGGTGGTGAACACCTTTACTCTTAGCATTCAGGAAACAGAGGTAGATGGATCTCTATGAGTTCAAAGCTATCCTAGTCTACAGAGAGAGCATGTTCCAGGACAGCCAGGACTACACACAGAGAGACCCTGACTTTAGAAAAAAAGAAAGAAAGAAAGAAAGAAAGAAAGAAAGAAAGAAAGAAAGAAAGAAAGGAAGGAAGGAAGGAAGGAAGGAAGGAAGAAAGAAAGAAAGAAAGAAAGAAAGAAAGAAAGAAAGAAAGAAAGAAAGAAAGAAGAAAGAAGAAAGAAAGAAATCATACCCAAAAGTAGTAGACTACATGAAATAATCAAACTCAAGACTAAAAGTAATAAAATAGAAACAAATAACAAAAATGATACAAAGAATCAATGAAGTAAAGAATTGGTAATTTGAGAAAAATCAATAATACTGATAAACTGTTAGCCAAATTAAATTAACTAAAAGGCTGAGAGAGAAGATTCTAATTGACAAAATTACAGACAGAGAGGGAACATAATAGATATCAAAGAAATCCAAAAAATCATAAGAACATACTTTTAAAATCCTACACTCCAACAAAATGGTTTAAACTGACTATAATGCCTAGTTAAATAGAAGCAGTCATTAAAAGTCTTCCAGCCAAAAAAAGCCCAGGGTCAGGTAATTCTAATACAGAATTCTACCAAGCTTTGAATGAAGAATTAATGCCAATACACCTCAAATTATTCCATAAAATACAAAAGGTGGGAATATTGCCCAATTCTTTCTGCAAGGTCACAGTTACCCAGATAAATTAACCACATAAAGACCCAACAAAGAGAATTAGGTACCAATTTCCCTATGAAATTCAATGCAAATTTTTTCAGTAAATACTTGCAAACTGAATCCCAGAACATGTCAAAAAGACCATCATCATCATGAAGTAGACTTCACTCCACAGATGCAGCAATGTTTGAACATACATACATTGATAAATGTAATTCTCCATATAAACAGACTGAAAAAAAAAACACATGATCATCTTATGAGATGCAAAAAAAAGGCCTTTAACAAAATCCAACACCTCTTTGTGATAAAAGTCCTGGAGAGATTAAGGATACAAGGGAAATACCTGAACATAATAAAGCCATTTAACAGCAAGCCCATAGCCAACATTGACTTAAGTAGAGAGAAACTCAAAGCATTTTTTGTGAAAATGAGAAACAGGACAAGGTTGTCCACTCTCTTCACATCTATTCAATATTTGAAGTTAAAACAATAAGACAACTGAATGAGATCAAGCAGATACAAATAAGCAAGGAAGAAGTCAAAGTATCTTTATATGCAGATGAGATGATTGTATGCATAAGTGACACTAAAAATTCTACTTGGAAACTCATATAGCTGATAAACATTTGCAGCAATATGTCAGAATAAAAAATTAATAAACAAAAATCAGTAGCGTTGCTATATACAAATGACAAATGGACTGAGAAAAAAAATTAGAGAAGTAACACCTTTCACAATACCATCAAACAAGAAAACAAAATATTCTGGGGTAATTCTAGCCAAATAGCTGAAAGACGTGTGTGGTAAGAACTGTAAACTATTGAAGAAAGAAACT